>NW_027451088.1:0-27500 GCF_964194025.1 Convolutriloba macropyga
GTTGAGCCGAAAGAAAAAATTATGCCTCTTCTATGAGAAACTGATATCACGTTTGGTTGTAATATTTTCATGTCATATCCAACAGGCCACCGAGGCAAGGTCATTTTCCGCAAAGCATGGCCACGTATGCTGTAAAATGCAGAATCCGAAAATAGGACTTGTCTATTTTACATTAATTGATGACATGAATAACAGTAGTTTGCATTTCTTCACCGATCAGAATCAATGAAAATTTTTCTGAAGCAGGACTAATTTTTGAGACGTCAACTCAGGATATAAAAGAATCAATGAAGAGGAAACAAGTTGAGCCTTATAAATGTCGGGATTTAAAGCCAAATAATTCTCACCGTCTGGTTTGTTGAACTTAATTTCCTTACTTCAATTGCAATTTTAATTTGGAAGTTCTTTCTGCGGTAGCAAACTACCCTTTTTACCTGTCAGAGGGAGTTTGCGGCCACGAAGAGGCCAATGTGAGTGGCACCCGACCGCAAACCATAGATAATCTAGTCAAATTTTGAATAGACAACTTTTGAAATCTTTGCTATTTCTAATCTTTGTTTTACTTCGATTTAAACCAACCGAATATTTTCGCCAATCAAATTTAAGATCTGTTTCTCATATTTTTCACATTCGTCTCCTTGTCCATTTGGTTCTAAAATTACTGCCAAAGTGCTAAAAATCTAAAACGGCAAATATGGTATACGCAATATTGCAGTACATTAAACAAAAACTATAACAATTTATAGTTAGCGATCCATTCGCAGAAGTTTCAATCTTACTCCTCGGAGATAATTTTTATGCAAATCTGAAATTTATTTGAAACTTATTTTTTAGCTGGTTGACAAAACTAGCCATACAAATTTTATGTTTGCCATAAATGTAAATATGTAACACAGACTTGTTGAACAAGGATGGGAATTCAGTTGAATAACTCAAATTCACAGAATTTTGAAGTCATTATATATCATATCATCATAAACAAGTACTGGGTTCAATTTGATAAGATATTACGCTTTCAAAATTATATTTAAAACCGAACATACCAAAGATTTCCTCCATTTAGAACCAAAATTACCAGAGATGTGGTACCTTTGAAATCCGAACATACGAACAATGCTAAAAATACGCCAGGGCTGAAGAAAACGAAAGGAATTTATTAGTTTTTGTCCAACTGAAACCGAACATACAGACGATTCCCTACGTTTAAAGTAGACAACTTATGGTGTCGGGCATGCTACAACATTTCCACTTATCCATGAAAAAAATTAATTTGATGAAAAAAGTGTTTAAAAACTGCCAATTAGGCAATTTTTGAATCTAATTCTACAAATTTCTCATTAAAGGTGTTTATAAATTTCTAAAAAATATATCCAAAGCTGATTAAAGTTTTTTTAACTTGGAAGATGCATGGATTTTCGAAAACTATATGTATGGATTTTCTCAAACATTATGTCCAACAGGTTGTAATAGTGATTTAAAATCGATTATTATTTAGTTCATATATTATGTGACCTTTTTTGATTCGTAATTTTGATCTTGAAATAAAATAACAAAACTTTATATAAAGACTTTTAATGAATATTAGATGAGTTTTCGCAGTTTCAGATCAGTCTACGCATTTTTGTTGAAGAGCTTTTTCAAAACAATTTGATTGCAGCACCTAAAAAACATGAAGACAAGCTTTTCCTAAATAAACAAAACACGCTAATTTTAGTATAAGAATTTTACAGATTGGCTTCTTTGAATACAATGATTATCAAAAATGATATGAATACAGTGACTATCATATTTGAAACGGAACGGAAACTCAAACTCGAAATACCTTTGTAATCAGCAAAGAAATATTACGAAGTACACGAAATTACATTAGATTCTTTTCGACCGGCTTGCCAATCAGCCTGTTGCAGACCCAGAAAATTTCAAAACACTCCTATACGGTTGAAAGACTTTCCATGACATCAGAACTACTCTTAAATTGTCACTGTTTGGAGATTTTTTTAACATTTTGTGGACACCTTTAACTACAACCAACAAACGATGCAATTTTGTGCTGTAACATTAAGTTGCTAGCAGCCTTGAATGATCTCGAAAATCTACCAAAAAATAAGTGAAATTGGTTTAATTTTAAACCCTCGGGAATGTCGTTCTTAAGTAAGAGAGACTTTTTAAAACTTAGAGAGTCAGCTTCTCTTGATGACTATACCGCAGTTTAATAGAGTTTAAACAGTGGGGCTGTTGAAACGAGTCAAAACAAAAAGCGTGGTTATTGACTATATTTTTGCTATTATCGTCAACGGTCCGTAACCGTTTAAAACCCACATCACCTTCCGTTGATCTTTATTTAAATTTTTTTGAAGTCACATTAACGGTTGCTGTAAAAGTCATATCTCTAACTCTGATTTTTCATGACTTTCGATGCCAAAACTTATGTCATACGTAGATGAAATTGTGCCAAATTTATCTTTCATGATAATTACATTTCTGTGATGCACCTCTGTAAGTTATTTTTTTAAAAAACCTTAAAAGCTTTTACAGGAGCCCACAAAATATTAAACTCTTGAAACCAGTCGTTGTCGCTGAAAGCTGTTCAAACTTTAGAAAATATAACAAATTGTGGCGTATCCTTGTTTTCATATCCAAACCATCAATTGAAAGAAAACAGAGACAACTTAAATTTTCTGACTTTAAATTTTTCGTTACATTTTTAGAAAAAATCCACCAGCTGTAAAATTCGTGCTATAAATTTTTCTATCTCATACAACTAGCAAAACAAATTTATAGGTTTTCAGAGTGTCTAATTCAGCTACAGTTTAACGATCTTCCTTTTGAGTCCTTCATTCAACTGCAAACAGTAATCCTTACAATGCAGTTTTCTACTCGATGATGCTAGAGGTCCCACATTTTCTAATAAGAATTTGTGGGACCTGATCTTAATTCTATAAAAGGATTTAAAAAAAAGTTTTTCTGGTTTGTTTAGAACCTTCCAACATTCTGAAAAGATGCAGTGGCAGAATACGCAAGTGCAAAAGATTTTTGTTTGGAAGCAAAAAACTGTGTGAAAATTAGAACCGTATTTTCGCCAGGTAACATTGTTTCTCTGCGACCTTTGTCAGACAAAACCAACACACAACGCTTAGCGTACCTAAAACACTGTAGTAAACACATTCAAGCAAGATTCAAGCAAGATTCAAGCAAGATACATAAAATGACCTAATCGTTGATAACCTTTCACAACTCCATATATAAAAGTTTTAGAAAAAAAGTGCTAGAACAAGTGGAAACGTTTGGGGCTACAAAGTTGTGTTCACGACAACCAAGACCGTGGTCCCTCAGACAAACATGAGCTTGATCTCTAAAACGTGAGAGCAAGTGAAACATTCTCCAACGCGCAGCAGGAGAAACTAATAAAAACAAGTCAGACACAGGCACATTTAAGCTCCACAGAGGATACTAAAGAGTTTCATAGTTGCCCGAGTTTTGATGCGGACGTTGAAATTCTAGCATTGGCTAACTCAACATGATCTATGCTCGTTGCGGTTATGGGATTATTGTAACTATTTGTCTTTTAATTCAGCTAAAAGCAGTTAATTACATATTAGTAGAATGTCATTGGATAATATACTTCTTGGTGATGTCGAGATTCCTTCGCTTGATAATATTACGGATCTGGGAATTGAGGTACATAAAACATTGAAATGGAGTCTTCATATTCAAAGAAAAATATTAAAAGCTCGTCGATCGTTCAAATACTTGAAACACAGTGTTCCGTTCAACCTCCCATCTGGAGTTCAATTCAATTTATTTAAGGCATGTGTTTTGTCGGTTCTTCTCTATGGATACCTTGCTTGGTTTCCTGAAATATCTGATATACGGAAATTAGAACAGCTCAATATCCATTGCCTGCGTTGGTGCTTTGGTTACAATGACTATTTTTTCTGCCTAAATTATCCAATTCGCTGTCAATATGCTATCCACTCCTCGAGCGTGACATACGTGTTTTTACGACAATCATAAACAACGAGAATTGCATAATTTTTGAAAAATTTTTCAAGTTGGACTCAAAGATCTTAAACCTACGAACTCATGATCGTGAACGTCTGGCACTCACACGAGCTAAAAGAAGATGTACAGAAAATTTGGTTTTTCATCGGAGTTGAACGTATTATAAAGGACGCCGCGGATTTACTTAATGTCAGCATCAGTTTTCTCATGGATACTTGCAAATCCAAAGCCGCAACTCAAAATCTACAAATGGCAATGAGAAATGATAAATATGATTTTGACTTATCTTGCACGTGATACCTTAATTGTAGATGCAGTTTCTGTATAGCATGACCTTCTGTTCAATTAATGTTTTTCTAGCTGTTACATAATTTATATCATTTTTATCTTTGAGATACCATTTGTATCATCATCCTTGTTTATACCCTCAGAAGGTAATTGAAGTTTTATACTACTACTACTATTATCCTCAAATGTTCGAGCAATCAGCGGTTAGAGCCTGTGATCTACATTTCTGGTATAAAAACTGAATTTTATCCAAAAGTAATCTCTGACATTTTCAATCAACATTGTCAACCATCGCCATACCCGTGACCAGAAACAATCACACCAATTGTTAGATCATCAATTGGACCACTCATTCGAATAGACAATCAAAGACTCCCAGCGTTGAAATCAATCTTCAATCACATTTTTTATACCTTGCAGTTCGTAAAACAACAGCTTCCACAACAATCACGCGATTCTGGGTAGTTGCATCATCAAGCAATGATGAATACAATCAGTCTATCAAAAACTGCTCTCGACACTTTCTCAGGCAACCCTTTGAAGTGAAATCAATGGCACATTTTTCAAGTCAACATTTCACGGCAATACAGCTCTCTCAAGTGCACAAAAAATCCCTCTTTCAAATATGTGTAACCAGCAAATCCAGGGATTTCATCCGTGACTAATCATACAGCCAACACTACTATGAGGAGGCGCTTCTGTAGCTAATCAAAAAGGCCGGAAAGCCGCAGCAAGTTGTGAATGTGTACATCACACAACTTTAACAATGGCCTCGGCCAAGAATGGACGACAGAAGCACCTTTGTTAGTTTTGCGTCCTTGCTCAGAAGTTTGATCAAGTTTAACAATATGAGTCGCAACTAAAGGCTTCTGCAGTAGTTAAAAAAGGCAGAGACAAATGCAGTGAAAACCGCAATGACGATTCGGTGGTATCGGCATGTGAGGAATAGCAAAAAAAGACAACCCAATTTGGCAGATTTTACTGATTGATTGAGCAAATATGCAGAGGCGTGTGAAGAACTCTCCACAAAGAAGATCACCGAAAGCAGATCAGCGTGCAGTGGGAAGTTTCTCCGACAGCCAAAGACACGACAGCAAAATTTTTCCTTCCTTAAATTGTCTACTCTGTTCTGGAGATCAAAAGCTTGGCTGCTGCAGAGAACAATTGCGAAAGTCCCCAGCTGACAGCCAGCAATAGGCTAATCATCACAATTGGTGCATAAACTGCTTCAGGGAAGATTCTGTCACACAAAAATAAGATGTCTGGCCGACAGTTGCAATGGGTTTCATCACTCAATACTCCATCGAGATGACGCAAAGAACTCCCAGAGGACTGAATTACAAAAGGCAAACAGGAGGAGTTTTCAACTCAAAAACAAACAAGTACTATCAAACTACGGGAGGAACGCCAACCACTCAAAATCTCAGTCCCCGTCGACATTAAAAAACTTTCAATGTACCGACAATAAAAGAAGACAAAGTCTAGAGATTTTAAATCCTCGTATTCGGAGCTGCAGTAACAACAGTGCGCATCAAGCTGTCAATCAATAGCACAAAAGATATCAGCAATATACTGACACCAGTAACACCAATTTTTGGTCGGTAATTGGCAACGAATTGAGAAAGAGGTCAGTACAAGTGCCACAAATGCAGAACCAAAAATGCAGCAAAATCATGAACCCGCATGTGCCAGACTGTTAACTCAGCTGCATGGAATGCTAATAATGCTCTTTGACAAAGACTTCAACATAAGGGCTTATGCACATATGAACAGTGGAAGTGATAATACACAGATCGCACAAAACATTGATGATGTTCTTCAAATCCGAGCTCTAAAACAAAAACAATTCCTCTAGTTTTTCTTCAAGGAAAGCACGAAGTAACCAATACAGATGCCATGATTGGAATTGGTTCATTTTGCGGCTCAAACCCTCTGAAAAGTCATTTTTGAACGCAACCTGCAAAGAGCAGTTCCAGATGCAAACATTTTCTGCAGAAATTGTGACGAGACTTTGTATAGACCATGATCAATTAATAGAAATCAATTCTCCACAAGTTCATGACAACAGAAAAGAAATACTCATAGGCGCTGATGATTTTCAGGTTAATGTTCCAAGTTGTTTCACTACAGACAAAATAGGAGCACCCTTTGGAGCCAAAAAATGTTGGGTTTGGTTTCGAAAGGTCATAAGCCGCTAGAGTATTACCAGTCACCCACCAAAAAAAGCAGAAGAAACCACACAAAACTGTTTTTAAACTTATCAGACGAAATAGCGACAACCCCGCCGACAAACCTCTGCATCTATTTTGGGCGTATGAAGGCGCCAACTTCAGTCCAGGTTCTACAAAGGGACACAACGTCGCACTACAAATCTTGAACAGGAACCCTCATCTCAACGTAGCACGCTATGAAATTGGACTCTCTTTACAACAAAAAAATTATTTAACGGCAAAGGATCAATAGCAGGCCCTATAGAAGGGACTAGAGAGAGACAACCTAGCTGAGGCAGCGAAATATGGCCCCTATCTTTGATCGAATGGAGAAAATATACACAGCAGCTGTTAGCAACACGGTTGTAATGCATCATTGGTATCTGACACACCGTTTTGTTATGAAAAAAAACAAAAATGAGACGAGAGAATACAAGTGACCAACGCTGCCTGAAATTAAACAGAGGGTTTTTTGAACGTTGGAATTCTAACGAGAGCTGACATTTTGTGCAATCTACATGGACTTTTCTGGCTTCCAAAGTAAAACAAGGCATGAAGAGCAGACATAAAATTTATGTTCATGCAAATTGGAATCAGAGGGGAGCACCATGATGTGCCGGGTTTTTTGTGGAGCGAAAGTGATGAACAGAAAACATCCGAACACAAATTACTCATTTTTATAGAAAATTGATTTACCGCCTGTTCATTTTCTGTTTCGCAAAAACCCGCCACGGAGCACAGACAACAACATCCAGAAAATTTTGGCTCAATCACAAAACAATTTTCTATGGATGACTTTTTTCAAATATTTGCAACAGAGAAAAAAAGCTATAAAACAAAAGAAAACGAGATAACTGAAACATGAGAATCCAACTTTACGAAGCTTCTCAGCAACAACTCCGCTGCTAAAGTTCTTACGAAGCAACGGATACTTTGTCAAAAATGGAACCCACAATATAATCAATTGGTTTCATCCAATTGGAATCATCTCGGCCTTTGCAAATTGACTAAGATGCATATTGCAAAAAGTCATTAGGCAAAGATAAGATTGGTGTCCGAAGAATATATTCACAAAAATTGGCGGTGGCTAGAAGACTTCAGAAGATGGCCTACAATTGAAGTTCCCAATTTTCTATTGGCAAACGTAGATGGAATTAATGAGTTCTACGATCTCAGAGAGTCCTTCTTTTTTGGAGGAACTATCTGATACACCATCAGCAATACAAGGTTGCCTCAATCAAGCAGATGAGCTTTCGCAAATTGGAATTTGAAACATCTGGTACTGAAACTGGTAGCTGAATCAGCAGGTTTTTGTGCAACCGAGGTGACAAATGATGTAAGGAGGAAAATTGTTAGGACTGAGTGCACAGCAGTGTATAATCGGATAAAATAAAAAAACCAACAGAAATTGTATATCGCAGGCAGGCTCAACAGAATTGCTAAGAACTCAAGCAAACACGACTGGCGGCACGAACCAGGAAAGTTGAACCTCGCTTACTATGGTACGCGAGGTCTAGTTCCATGCATACTGCAACAGCCAATGACAGCAGCTCCTTCTTTTTGCTCAAATCTGACGGCAGATGGCAATCTCTGGTGAAAATACAGCTCAAAAATTCTGCGCTCTAGTTGATGACAAGACCAACGAAAAAAAAATTGGTATGTCCAAACAGATTTTCAAATTGGCTCAGGCTCCCTGGCATAATTAGGACAGCTTCTGAAACAATACGGGCAATGAAGAGGTCAGTCAAACAAAACATGGACAGCCAGTGAATTGGACGGCTTCGCGGCATACAAAAACAAAGTTCGGAACTTTCTCCTGATGATGTCACAGTTCACACAGTCCAATGACACATTTTTTTGGCTTCAGAATACGCTACTTTTGGCCAAGAAGGACAAATATTTACCCTTTAAACCAATTCTTGTTATCAACGGACTGCTCAGCGTTGAAGGACGAGTTCAAAAATCTGTATTGTCTTTTGAGAGCAAACATCAATTGATACTCCAAAATTAGTGCAGAGTTTCCGAACTCCTTATCGAGATCTGATCCAATTGGAATCATCTCGGCTTTTGCGAATTGACTAAGATGCATATTGCAAAAAGTCATTAAGCAAATTTTCCGAACTGCTTATCGAGAAAAGCACGCCAAGATTATGTACTTCAACGAACTTAACATGTTTGTGCACAGTTTTAGATAATGTTTGAGGTAGTCGGAGTCAAAAGAGTTCTGAGAAATTCGAGAGAGTTTTGCTTCATCTGCAGACGCTGGCGAGAAAAAATGTCCGACCGGAATTGGGTTCTCTAGCTTTTTTTCGCTTTCCTTGTCACTCGAAAATCTACCCATTTCTGAGCACAGGGAAGAGTAAGTTTGCGGCCTTTCACAAGGAATGATTAAAAACTCTGTCACAACTCATTCTCGTGTGTAATTTTACCTGCTTGGTCACAAGAGCACTTCATCGGGAAATATGCGAGGACCTCTTCGTTGAATCTTTAAAATTGTTCGTTCGAAGTTTTGTTTTCAGACAAGAATACCCTGATGTTACTGTTTTTGACGATGAAAAACACTTCGTTGGAGCCAACCAGGTAAGGACACTCAATTTTCAGAGAAACTTCAATTCAGAAAATGAGTACCTAGGTCATCAGCGGTTTCAAAAGAATAGCCAGTGGACGCTCATCCCGCCTCAAGCAACCGAACTTTGGAGGAGTTTGGGAACGAATCGTCCACTCGGCAAATCAAAGCCTGCTTGTTGTCTTGGGAACTCAAGCAAAGACGACTGGTGACACGAAATTTGAACCCTGCTGACCAGGAAGATTGAACCTTGCTGACTATTGTACCATAGATCTAGATCCATGCAAGCTGTAACAGCTATTGATAACAGAAATTTCTTTTTTGATCGAATCTGACACCGAATTTTGTTCTCTGCTGAAAAAACATCTCAAAGCTACTACCCTCAAGTTGATGACAAGACTAATGAAAAAATAATTGTAGGTCAAAACTGACTTTAAACTTGGCTCAGACTCCTTGGAACAACCTAAACAGTTTCTGGAACAAAACGGAAAATGAGGAGGTCAGTCAAACATGACAAGGCCTGTCAGTGAAATGAAGGTTTTGCGGCATACAAAAACAAAGTTCGGACTACTTATCGCTGAGGAGCGAACTCAGAAATCTGGATTGCCTTTTGAGAGCCAACATCACAAGATACTCCACTACTTGTCGAGAGTTTCGGAAATGCTTATCAAGATTTGATCCAATTGGAATCATCTCGGCTTTTGCAAACTGACTAAGATGCATATTGCAAAAAGTCATCAAGCAGATTTTCCCAACTGCTTATCGAGAAAGCACGCCAAGATTATGTACTTCAACGAACCAAACATGTTCGTTCACAGTTTTAAAAGATGTTTGTGGTAATCGGAATCCAAAGAGTTCAGATATGTTCGAGGGAGTTTTGCTTCATCTGCAGACGTTGGCGAGGAAAAACATTGCCGACCAAAATTGGGTTCTCTGTCTCTTTTTCGTTTTCCTTGTCACTCGAAACTCTACCCATTTCTGAGCCCAGGTAAGCATATGTTTACGGCCTTTCAAAAGGAATGATCAAAAACTGTGTCACAACTCATTTTCGGGTGTAATTTTGCTGCTTGATCACAAGAGCACTTCATCTGGAAATACGTGAGGACCTCTTCGTTGAATCTTTAAAATTGGCCGTTCGAAGTTATGTTTTCAGACAAGAATACCCTTATGTTACTGTTTCTGACGATGGAAAACACTGTGTTGGTGCCAACCAGGTAATGACACTCAACTTTCAGAGAAACCTCATTTCAGAAAAAGAGTAAGTATGACCTCAATTGTTTCAAAAGAGCAGCCAGTGGACGTTCATCGCGCCTCAAGCAACCGCAGTTTGGAGGAGTTTGGGAACGACTCGTCCACTCGGCAAATCAAAGCCTGCTTGTTGTCTTGGGAACTCAAGCAAAGACGACTGGTGACACGAAATTTGAACCCTGCTGACCAGGAAAGTTGAACTCTGCTGACTATGGTACCAGAGATCTGCATCCATGCAAGCTGCAACAGCTATTGATAATAGCAATTTTTTTGTTGATCGAATCTGACACCGCATTCCTTTCTCTGCGGAAAAAACAGCTCAAAGCTTTACCCTCAAGTTGATGACAAGACTAATGAAAAAATAATTTTAGGTCAAAACTGACTTTAAACTTGGCTCAGACTCCTTCGAACAACCTGGACAGTTTCTGGAACAAAACGGAAAATGAGGTGGTCAGTCAAACAAGACAAGGCCTGTCAGTGAAATGGAGGTTTTGCGGCATACAAAAACAAAGTTCGGACTACTTATTGCTGAGGACCAAACTCAGAAATCTGGATTGCCATTTGAGAGCAAACATCACAAGATTTTCTACTACTTGTCGAGAGTTTCCGAAATGCTTATCAAGATTTGATCCAATTGGAATCATCTCGGCTTTTGCAAATTGACTAATATGCATTTTGCAAAAAGTCATTAAGCGGATTTTCCCAACTGCTTATCGAGAAAGCACGCCAAGATTATGTACTTCAACGAACCAAACATGTTCGTTCACAGTTTTAAAAGATGTTTGTGGTAATCGGAATCCAAAGAGTTCAGATATGTTCGAGGGAGTTTTGCTTCATCTGCAGACGTTGGCGAGAAAAAACATGTCCGACCAAAATTGGGTTCTCTGTCTCTTTTTCGTTTTCCTTGTCACTCGAAACTCTACCCATTTCTGAGCCCAGGTAAGCATATGTTTACGGCCTTTCAAACGGAATGATCAAAAACTCTGTCACAACTCATTTTCGTGTGTAAATTTGCCTGCTTGATCACAAGAGCACTTCATCTGGAAATACGCGAGGACCTCTTCGTTGAATCTTTAAAATTGGCCGTTCGGAGTTTTGTTTTCAGACAAGAATACCCTGATGTTACTGTTTCTGACGATGGAAAACACTTGATTGGTGCCAACCAAGTAATGACACTCAACTTTCAGAGAAACCTCATTTCAGAAAAAGACTACATATGACCTCAGCTGTTGCAAAAGAGCAGCCAGTGGACGTTCATCGCGCCTCAAGCAGCCGCAGTTTGGAGGACTTTGGGAACGATTCGTCCACTCAGCAAATCAAAGCCTGCTTGATGTCTTGGGAACTCAAGCAAAGACGCCCGGTGACACGAAAGTTTAACCCTGCTGACCAGAAAATTTGAACCCTGCTGACTGTGGTACCAGAAATCTAGATCCATGCAAGCTGCAACAGCTATTGATAACAGCAATTTTTTTGTCGATCGAATCTGACACCGAATTTCGTTCTCTGCGGAAAAAACAGCTCAAAGCTACTACCCTCAAGTTGATGACAAGACTAATGAAAAAATAATTTTAGGTCAAAACTGACTTTAAACTTGGCTCAGACTCCTTCGAACAACCTGGACAGTTTCTGGAACAAAACGAAGAATGAGGAGGTTAGTCAAACATGACAAGGCCTGTCAGTGAAATGGAGGTTTTGCGGAGTACAAAAACAAAGTTCGGACTATTTATCGCTGAGGAGCGAACTCAGAAATCTAGATTGGCTTTTGAGAGCAAACATCACAAGATACTCCACTACTTGTCGAGAGTTTCCGAAATGCTTATCAAGATTTGATCCAATTGGAATCATCTCGGCTTTTGCAAATCGACTAAGAAGCATTTTGCAAAAAGTCATTAAGCAGATTTTCCCAACTGCTTATCGAGAAAGCACGCCAAGATTATGTACTTCAACGAACCAAACATTTTCGTTCACAGTTTTAAAAGATGTTTGTGGTAATCGGAATCCAAAGAGTTCAGATATGATCGAGGGAGTTTTGCTTCATCTACAGACGTTGGCGAGAAAAAATGTCTGACCGAAATTTGGCTCTATAGCTCTCTTTCGCTTTCCTTGTCACTCAAAAATCTACCCATTTCTGAGCACAGGGAAGAGTATGTTTGCGGCCTTTCACAAGGAATGACTAAAAACTCTGTCACAACTCATTCTCGTGTGTAATTTTACCTGCTTGATCACAAGAGCACTTCATCGGGAAATATGTGAGGACCTCTTCGTTGAATCTTTAAAATTGGCCGTTCGAAGTTTTGTTTTCAGACAAGAATACCCTGATTTTACTGTTTCTGACGATGGAAAACACTTCGTTGGAGCCAACCAGGTAAAGACACTCAATTTTCAGAGAAACTTCAATTCAGAAAATGAGTACCTAGGTCATCAGCGGTTTCAAAAGAATAGCCAGTGGACGCTCATCACGCCTCAAGCAACCGCACTTTAGAAGAGTTTGGGAACGAATCGTCCACTCGGCAAATCAAAGCCTGCTTGTTGTCTTGGGAACTCAAGCGAAGACGACTGGTGACACGAAATTTGAACCCTGCTGACCAGGAAAATTGAACCCTGCTGACTATGGTACCATAGATCTAGATCCATGCAAGCTGCAACAGCTATTGATAACAGCAATTTCTTTGTTGATCGAATCTGACACCGAATTTCGTTCTCTGATGAAAAAACAGCTCAAAGCTACTACCCTCAAGTTGATGACAAGACTAATGAAAAAATAATTGTTGGTCAAAACTGACTTTAAACTTGGTTCAGACTCCTTGGAACAACCTGGACAGTTTCTGCAACAAAACGGAGAATGAGGAGGTTAGTCAAAAATGACAAGGCCTGTCAGTGAAATGGAGGTTTCGCGGCATACAAAAACAAAGTTCGGACTACTTATCGCTGAGGAGCGAACTCAGAAATCTGGATTGCCTTTTGAGAGCAAACATCACAAGATACTCCACTACTTGTCGAGAGTTTCCGAAATGCTTATCAAGATTTGATCCGATTGGAATCATCTTGGCTTTTGCAAATTGACTAAGATGCATATTGCAAAAAGTCATTAAGCAGATTTTCCCAACTGCTTATCGAGAAAGCACGCCAAGATTATGTACTTCAACAAACCAAACATGTTCGTTCACAGTTTTAAAAGATGTTTGTGGTAATCGGAATCCAAAGAGATCAGATATGTTCGAGGGAGTTTTGCTTCATCTGCAGACGTTGGCGAGAGAAATTATGTCCGACCAAAATTAGGTTCTCTGTCTCGTTATTGTTTTCCTTGTCACTCGAAACTCTACCCATTTCTGAGCCCAGGTAAGCATATGTTTCCGGCCTTTCAAACGGAATGATCAAAAACTCTGTCACAACTCATTTTCGAGTGGAAATTTGCCTGCTTGATCACAAGAGCACTTCATCTGGAAATACGCGAGGACCTCTTCGTTGAATCTTTAAAATTGGCCGTTCGAAGTTTTGTTTTCAGACAAGAATACCCTGATGTTACTGTTTCTGACGATGGAAAACACTTGGTTGGTGCCAACCAGGTAATGACACTCAACTTTCAGAGAAACCTCATTTCAGAAAAAGAGTACATATGACCTCAGCTGTTGCAAAAGAGCAGCCAGTGGACGTTCATCGCGCCTCAAGCAACCGCAGTTTGGAGGAGTTTGGGAACGACTTGTCCACTCAGCAAATCAAAGCCTGCTTGATGTCTTGGGAACTCAAGCAAAGACGCCCGGTGACACGAAATTTTAACCCTGCTGACCAGAAAAGTTGAACCCTGCTGACTGTGGTACCAGAAATCTAGATCCAAGCAAGCTGCAACAGCTATTGATAACAGCAATTTTTTTGTTGATCGAATCTGACACCGAATTCTGTTCTCTGCTGAAAAAACAGCTCAAAGCTACTACCCTCAAGTTGATGACAAGACTAATGAAAAAATAATTGTAGGTCAAAACTGACTTGAAACTTGGCTCAGACTACTTGGAACAATCTGGACAGTTTCTGGAACAAAACGGAGAATTGGGAGGTTAGTTAAACATGACAAGGCCTGTCAGTGAAATGGAGGTTTCGCGGCATATAAAAACAAAGTTCGGACTATTTTTCGCTGAGGAGCGAACTCAGAAATCTGGATTGCCTTTAGAGAGCAAACATCACAAGATACTCCACTACTTGTCGAGAGTTTCCGAAAATCTTATAAAGATTTGATCCAATTGGAATCATCTCGGCTTTTGCAAATTGACTAAGATGCATATTGCAAAAAGTCATTAAGAAGATATTCCCAACTGCTTATCGAGAAAGTACGCCAAGATTATGTACTTCAACGAACCAATCATGTTCGTTCACAGTTTCAAAAAATGTTTGTGGTAATCGGAATCCAAAGAGTTCTGATAAATTCGAGGGTGTTTTGCTTCATCTGCAGAGGTTGGCGAGAAAAAACATGTCCGACCAAATTTCGGTTCTCTGTCTCTTTTTCGTTTTCCTTGTCACTCGAAACTCTACCCAATTTTGAGCACAGGGAAGAGTATGTTTACGGCCTTTCAAAATGAATGATCAAAAACTCTGTCACAACTCATTTTCGTGTGTAATTTTACCTGCTTGATCACAAGAGCACTTCATCTGGAAATACTCGAGGACCTCTTCGTTGAATCTTTAAAATTGGCCGTTCGAAGTTTTGTTTTCAGACAAGAATACCCTGATGTTACTGTTTCTGACGAAGGAAAACACTTGGTTGGTGCCAACCAGGTGATGACACTCAACTTTCAGAGAAACCTCATTTCAGAAAAAGAGTACATATGACCTCAGCTGTTGCAAAAGAGCAGCCAGTGGACGTTCATCGCGCCTCAGGCAACCGCAGTTTGGAGGAGTTTGGGAACAATTTGTCCACTCAGCAAATCAAAGCCTGCTTGATGTCTTGGGAACTCAAGCAAAGACACCCGGTGACACAAAAATTTAACCCTGCTGACCAGAAAAGTTGAACCCTGCTGACTGTGGTACCAGAAATCTAGATCCATGCAAGCTGCAACAGCTATTGATAACATCAATTTTTTTGTTGATCGAATCTGACACCGAATTCCGTTCTCTGCTGAAAAAACAGCTCAAAACTACTACTCTCAAGTTGATGACAAGACTAATGAAAAAATAATTGTAGGTCAAAATTGACTTTAAACTTGGCTCAGACTCCTTGGAACAACCTGGACAGTTTCTGGAACAACACGGAGAATGAGGAAGTCGGTCAAACATGACAAGGCCTGTCAGTGAAATGGAGGTTTCGCGGCATACAGAAACAAAGTTCAGACTACTTATCGCTGAGGAGCGAACTCAGAAATCTGGATTGCCTTTTGAGAGCAAACATCACAAGATACTCCACTACTTGTCGAGAGTTTCCGAAAAGCTCATCAAGATTTGATCCAATTGGAATCATCTCGGCTTTTGCAAATTGACTAAGATGCATATTGCAAAAAGTCATTAAGCAGATTTTCCCAACTGCTTATCTAGAAAGTACGCCACGATTATGTACTTCAACGAACCAAACATGTTGGTTCACATTTTCAAAAGGTGTTTGTGGTAATCGGAATCCAAATAGTTCTGATAAATTTGAGGGTGTTTTGCTTCATCTGCAGAGGTTGGCGAGAAAAAACATGTCCGACCAAAATTCGGTTCTCTGTCTCTTTTTCGTTTTCCTTGTCACTCGAAACTCTACCCATTTTTGAGCACAGGGAAGAGTATGTTTACGGCCTTTCAAAAGGAATGATCAAAAACTCTGTCACAACTCATTTTCGTGTGTAATTTGACCTGCTTGATCACATGAGCACTTCATCTGGAAATATGCGAGGACCTCTTCGTTGAATCTTTAAAATTGGCCATTCGAAAATTTGTTTCCAGACAAGATTACCCTGATGTTACTGTTTATGACGATGGAAAACACTTGGTTGGTGCCAACCAGGTAATGACACTCAACTTTCAGAGAAACCTCATTTCAGAAAAAGAGTACATATGTCCTCAGCTGTTGCAAAAGAGCAGCCAGTGGACGTTCATCGCGCCTCAAGCAACCGCAGGTTGGAGGAGTTTGGGAACGACTTGTCCACTCGGCAAATCAAAGCCTGCTTGTTGTCTTGGGAACTCAAGCAAAGACGACTGGTGACACGAAATTTGAACCCTGCTGACCAGGAAAGTTGAACCCTGCTGACTGTGGTACCAGAGATCTGAATCCATGCAATCTGCAACAGCTATTGGTAACAGCAATTTTTTTGTTGATCGAATCTGACACCGAATTCCGTTCTCTGCTGAAAAAACAGCTCAAAGCTACTACTCTCAAGTTGATGACAAGACTAATGAAAAAATAATTGTAGGTCAAAATTGACTTTAAACTTGGCTCCGACTCCTTGGAACAACCTGGACAGTTTCTGGAACAAAACAGAGAATGAGGAGGTTAGTTAAACATGACAAGGCCTGTCAGTGAAATGGAGGTTTCGCGGCATACAAAAACAAAGTTCGGACTACTTATCGCTGAGGAGCGAACTCAGAAATCTGGATTGCCTTTTGAGAGCAAACACCACAAGATACTCCACTACTTGTCGAGAGTTTCCGAAAAGCTTATCAAGATTTGATCCAATTGGAATCATCTCGGTTTTTGCAAATTGGCTAAGATGCATATTGCAAAAAGTCATTAAGCAGATTTTCCCAACTGCTTATCGTGAAAGTACGCCAAGATTATGTACTTCAACGAACCAAACATGTTCGTTCACAGTTTCAAAAGATGTTTGTGGTAATCGGAATCCAAAGAATTCTGATAAATTCGAGGGTGTTTTGCTTCATCTGCTGAGGTTGGCGAGAAAAAACACGCCGACCAAAATTCGGTTCTCTGTCTCTTTTTCGTTTTCCTTGTCACTCGAAACTCTACCCATTTTTGAGCACAGGGAAGAGTATGTTTACGGCCTTTCAAAAGGAATGATCAAAAACTCTGTCACAACTCATTTTCGTGTGTAATTTTACCTGCTTGATCCCAAGAGCACTTCATCTGGAAATACGCGAGGACCTCTTCGTTGAATCTTTAAAATTAGCCGTTCGAAGTTTTGTTTTCATACAAGAATACCCTGATTTTACTGTTTCTGACGATAGAAAACACTTGGTTGGTGCCAACCAGGTAATGACACTCAACTTTCAGAGAAACCTCATTTCAGAAAAAGAGTACATATGACCTCAGCTGTTGCAAAAGAGCAGCCAGTGAACGTTCATCGCGCCTCAAGCAACCGCAGTTTGGAGGAGTTTGGGAACGACTTGTCCACTCAGCAAATCAAAGCCTGCTTGATGTCTTGGGAACTCAAGCAAAGACTCCCGGTGACACGAAAGTTTAACCCTGCTGACCAGAAAAGTTGAACCCTGCTGACTGTGGCACCAGAAATCTAGATCCATGCAAGCTGCAACAACTATTGATAACATCAATTTTTTTGTTGATCGAATCCGACACCGAATTCCGTTCTCTGATGAAAAAACAGCTCAAAGCTACTACCCTCAAGTTGATGACAAGACTAATGAAAAAATAATTGTAGGTCAAAATTGACTTTAAACTTGGCTCAGACTACTTGGAGCAACCTGGACAGTTTCTGGAACAAAAGGCAGAATGAGGAGGTCAGTCAAACATGACAAGGCCTGTCGGTGAAATGGAGGTTTCGCGGCATACAAAAACAAAATTCAGACTACTTATCGCTGAGGAGCGAACTCAGAAATCTGGGTTGCCTTTTGAGAGCACAAATCACAAGATACTCCACTACTTGTCGAGAGTTTCTGAAAAGCTTATCAAGATTTGATCCAATTGGAATCATCTCGGCTTTTGCAAGTTGACTAAGATGCATATTGCAAAAAATCATTAAGCAGATTTTCCCAACTGCTTATCGAGAAAGTACGCCAAGATTATGTACTTCAACGAACCAAACATGTTCGTTCACAGTTTCAAAAGATGTTTGTGGTAATTGGAATCCAAAGAGTTCTGATAAATTCGAGGGTGTTTTGCTTCATCTGCAGAGGTTGGCGAGAAAAAACATGTCCGACCAAAATTCGGTTCTCTGTCTCTTTTTCGTTTTCCTTGTCACTCGAAACTCTACCCATTTTGGAGCACAGGGAAGAGTATGTTTACGGCTTTTCAAAAGGAATGATCAAAAACTCTGTCACAACTCATTTTCGTGTGTAAATTTACCTGCTTGATCACAAGAGCACTTCATCTGGAAATACGCGAGGACCTCATCGTTGAATCTTTGAAATTGGCCGTACGAAGTTTTGTTTTCAGACAAGAATACCCTGATGTTACTTTTTCTGACGATGGAAAACACTTGGTTGTAGCCAACCAGGTAATGACCCTCAGTTTTCAGAAAAATTTCGTTTCAGAAAAAGAGTACATATGACTTCAGCGGTTGCAAAAGAGCAGCCAATGGACGTTCATTGCGCCTCAAGCAATCGCAGTTTGGAGGAGTTTGAGAACGACTCGTCCACTCGGCAAATCAAAGCCTGCTTGTTGTCTTGGGAACTCAAGCAAAGACGACTGGTGACACGAAATTTGAACCCTGCTGACCAGGAAAGTTGAACCCTGCTGACTGTGGTACCAGAGATCTGGATCCATGCAAGCTGCAACAGCTATTGGTAACAGCAATTTTTTTGTTGATCGAATCTGACACCGAATTCCGTTCTCTGCTGAAAAAACAGCTCAAAACTACTACTCTCAAGTTGATGACAAGACTAATGAAAAAATAATTGTAGGTCAAAATTGACTTTAAACTTGGCTCAGACTCCTTGGAACAACCTGGACAGTTTCTGGAACAACACGGAGAATGAGGAAGTCGGTCAAACATGACAAGGCCTGTCAGTGAAATGGAGGTTTCGCGGCATACAAAAACAAAGTTCAGACTACTTATCGCTGAGGAGCGAACTCAGAAATCTGGATTGCCTTTTGAGAGCAAACATCACAAGATACTCCACTACTTGTCGAGAGTTTCCGAAAAGCTTATCAAGATTTGATCCAATTGGAATCTTCTCGGCTTTTGCAAATTGACTAAGATGCATATTGCAAAAAGTCAATAAGTAGATTTTCCCAACTGCTTATCGAGAAAGTACGCCAAGATTATGTACTTCAACGAACCAAACATGTTCGTTCACAGTTTCAAAAGATGTTTGTGGTAATCAGAATCCAAAGAGTTCTGATAAATTCGAGGGTGTTTTGCTTCATTTGCAGAGGTTGGCGAGAAAAAAAATGTCCGACCAAAATTGGGTTCTCTGTCTCTTTTTCGTTTTCCTTGTCACTCGAAACTCTACCCATTTTTGAGCACAGGGAAGAGTATGTTTACGGCCTTTCAAAAGGAACGATCAACAACTCTGTCAGAACTCATTTTCGTGTGTAATTTTACCTGCTTGATCACAAGAGCACTTCATCTGGAAATATGCGAAGACCTCTTCGTTGAATCTTTAAAATTGGCCGTTCAAAATTTTGTTTCCAGACAAGATTACCCTGATGTTAGTGATTCTGACGATGGAAAACACTTGGTTGTAGCCAACCAGGTAATTACACTCAGTTTTCAGAGAAATTTCATTTCAGAAAAAGAGTACATGTGACCTCAGCGGTTGCAAAAGAGCAGCCAGTGGACGTTCATCGCGCCTCAAGCAAATGCAGTTTGGAGGAGTTTGGGAACGACTCGTCCACTTGGCAAATCAAAGCCTGCTTGATGTCTTGGGAACTCAAGCAAAGACGCCCGGTGACACGAAAGTTTAACCCTGCTGACCAAGAAAGTTGAACCCTGCTGACTGTGGTACCAGAGATCTGGATCCATGCAACCTGCAACAGCTATTGATAACAGCAATTTCTTTGTTGATCGAATCTGACACCAATTTTTGTTCTCTGCGGAAAAAACAGCTAAAAGCTACTACCCTCAAGTTGATGACAAGACTAATGAAAAAAAAATTGTAGGTCAAAACTGACTTTAAACTTGGCTCAGAGTCCTTGGAACAACCTGGACAGTTTCTGAAACAAAACGGAAAATGAGGAGGTCAGCCAAACATGACAAGGCCTGTCAATGAAATGGAGGTTTCGCGGCATACAAAAAAAAGTTCAGACTAAATATCGCTGAGGAGCGAACTCAGAAATCTGGCTTGCCTTTTGAGAGCAAACATCACAAGATACTCCACTACTTGTCGAGAGTTTCCGAAAAGCTTATCAAGATTTGAGCCAACTGGAATCATCTCGGCTTTTGCAAATTGACTAAGATGCATATTGCAAAAAGTCATTAAGCAGATTTTCCCAACTGCTTATCGAGAAAGCACGCAAATATTATGTTCTTCAACGAACCAAACATGTTCATTCACAGTTTTAAAAGATGTTTGTGGTAATCGGAATCCAAAGAGTTCAGATATTTTCGAGGGAGTTTTGCTTCATCTGCAGACGTGGGCGAGAAAAAACATGTCCGACCAAAATTGGGTTCTCTGCTTCGTTTTCGTTTTCCTTGTCACTCGAAACTCTACCCAAAGCAAACTCGGCAAATCAAAGCCTGCTTGTTGTCTTGGGAACTCAAGCAAAGACGACTGGTGACACGAAATTTGAACCCTGTTGACCAGGAAAGTTGAACCCTGCTGACTGTGGTACCAGAGATCTGGATCCATGCAACCTGCAATGGGTATTGAGAACAGCATTCAAAGGTACTGCACTCAAGTTGATAACAAGACCAAAGAATAAACAATTGTGGATCCAAACAGGTTTTTATCTTGGCTCAGACTCCTTAGCACAATCAGGACAGTTTACACCAGAAAACAGGGAATGATAAGATCAGTCAAACACAGTAGGGAATTTTTCCTGAGGTTGTCACATTCGACACATTTCAAAGACAACATTTTTTTGTCTTCAGATCTCTGGACAAAAGGACAAACTGTTTAGCTTTGCACAAATTTTGAATAAAAACACACTGTTTGGCGCTGAGGGCTGAATTCAGAAATCTGGATGGCCTTTTGAGAGCAAACATTGCATAATACTCCACAACTAATGCAGATTTTCCGAACTGCTTATCGATACATGCACGCCGAGATTGCGTACTTCAATGAACTAAATATGTTTACTCGAAGCTCTACCCATTTCTGAGCACAAGGAAGAGTATCCTTTGGGTCTTTCACAAGGAATGATCAAAAACACATTTTGGAATGTTATTTGATCTTCTTGGTCAGAAGAGCACTTCATCTTGAAATATGAGAGAACTTTTTTTGTTGACTCTTTAATATAGGCCGTTCGAAGTTTTGTTTCCAGACGAGGATACCCTGATAATACTGTTTCTGACAATGGAAATAAACTTAGTTGGCGCCAATCAGGCAACGGCACTCAATTTTCAGAGAAACTTCAATTCAGAAAATGAGTACATAGGTCCTCATTTGTTGCAACAGAACAGCCAGTGGACGTTCATCCCACCTCAAGCACCGCACTTCGGAGTAGTTTAGGAAGAACTCATCGAGACAGCAAATCAAAGACTGCTTGTTGTCTTGGATAGCCGACGGCTGAAATTTTCAGTTATTCGGAAAGTTGTTGGGGCTGAAAGAATGCTGATTTCACGCCCATTGACACATGTTGGCAACAGTTTGGTTGACGGAGAATCCATAACACCAAATCTTTCCCTGATTAGATCATTCCACTTGTGCCACCCTGACCTCCATTGAAAACTTCAATGGTTCACAGACCCTGTCGGTCCATTATTGGTCATGTCTTCTGAAAGAGTTTGTGTAACAACAAGCAGACAAAATGTCAGAGGGCCAATGAGGCGCTCAAGGAAAACGAAGCTGTTTGGCTCTACAGTGGTTTTACTCTCCCATGAATTTGGCCGATTGCTTGGATAGTCAACGCGCATTTGAGTGGTGATTGATTATCAAGAAGCTTCGGCATCAAGACAAGTACCAGTTTCTCATTAATAAACGATTATCATAGTTAAAACGAATTGCAATAACCCAAAAAATTCAAAGCGTGAAAACAAGTTAGGAGCTAAGCCGTTTTCAGACAAAATCTGTTATCAGACAAAATATGTTCACGTGAGTATCCACAACACGTAATTAACCAAAACAGAAAACCTCGAAGCAGACTTTTTGTTTTGGATATTCCTTGGGTCCAAATGGTTATAAATTATAACCATTTGGACCCAAGGAATATCCAAAACAAACAGTCTGCTTCGAGGTTTTCTGTTTTGGTTAATTACGTGTTGTGGATACTCACGTGAACATATTTTGTCTGATAACAGAAGTAATCTCAAAAAAGCTAAAAGTACAAAAAAATACTTTGTCATCTCCCTGCTTTTCGAATTGAGCAACTGATATGATCTGCCTTTTAGTTTTCACGAACAGCATTTTAATTCTCAAATACATTCATTCAATTTATGACTGTTAACAATAAGCACTTGAATAATGGAAACGACAGTGGCTATGCAACCCGGTACAATTTTGCAAAACTGGGCCAATTTTTTTATTTATACTCCTGGAAAAAAGTCTTTTTATATCACAGGGTACTACCTGAATCTAATTTTGACAATTACAATCAACTGTACAACCGAGTTGACCACCATAAACCTTTCTTGAAAAAAAAACGCGCAAAATGAGAAACTTATTGTTACTGGGCCACTATATAGCTGACAAACGAAAAAATCAACAACGATCAAAATCAAAAAGCTCTTAAAACACCCATGCCTTGCACTTGGAGAAGCCAAAAACTCATTAAGCCACTTGAATAACATTTCAAACTCATGGTGTTTTGGGAACCATATCCAAGACCATGCACATTTATGATGCCATGTAAGACTAGAGAAGTCAAAGTCAAAAAGTCCAAAAAACAGTGAACAAGCAAACTAAAATGTTATGAGGAACATTTATTGATCATGTTAGCTTCATGTATTTGACACGTAGCAAACATATCAGAACCATATATGGACCATACATGAACCATATGTGGACCGTTCTACTTTACATGAATCTTTAATGATCAATGCAGTCACAGAACCATTTACTGATCATGAAGGAATCATGTATGGATCATGTAAAAAACTTATAAGAACCATATATTGACCCTTAATGAACTTTATGTGGGCTGTTCTTCTTTAAATGAATCCTTAATAAACCATGGAGTTGTATAAGAGCCATGTAGGAACCATTTATGGAGCATGTAACAAGCATGTATGGAACATGTAAGAAGCATATAAGAAGCATATATAGACCATATTAGAACCAAATTCTTGCACCACATAAGATCTATGTAAGAATCATATATGGTACTAATATACCTTAAGTCGTCGAAAGCGCTTAAAGTGGAGACTGCTGTATAAGCTTTGTATTGGTGTTGAAAGAACGCATGGATGTTCATACCAGATTCTTGGATACAATACAAAAATCATATATATTAAAATCTTGGCAACCACAGCAAGATCATATAAGAAATTTTTTAATGGCCTGTATGGGACCATTTATGGTTCTTGGATATGGTTCCTTAGAATGGTCAACCTGGGTAGTAAGTTATATTTCGAACAGTCAGCTTTAGTAATCTAATGGATTCATTATAAACCAGAAAGGGACCACTTGCGCCACGGTTTTAGTCTGAAATAATGATTCGCTAAAAGCCAAAATAAAATTCTGGCAGTGATAGAATCATGATCAACGGCTATATACTTTATCTAACGTGCGTTGTCGCTATTTAAAAATCTGTAATTGTTCTGTTGATTTCTGGTGCTATGTGAAAATTAACTCTCAACAGTTCTTCCGAGGGAACTTCAATCTGTTGGGGAACTTGGGGAACTACCAGAAAAGGAGTGCAAAAAATTGATGAAATCTAATAGTCAACTTCTGATCTTATGAGAACATTTGTGCAGTATTAACAACCTGTGCTGTAAAAACAAAATCAAAACCATTTCTGCCACATTAACACAGAACGTATAGACAAAAATTTGATTTGGTAATTTTTGGTCATTAGTTTTTCTATGGCAGCTAAGGTACCAAAAATGGTGCCTTTTGTGGTACGTAAGTTTCCAAATATGGTCCATTCCATGATCTTCTTATTCCTATTTTACAAAATCACACTTCTTTCCGCAAAATTTGATAGTTTACCTTGAATGAGGATATTAAAAAACTTAAAAAAACCCTTCAACTTGAATTTCAGCGGTATAAAAAAAACTAAGATTTTTCTGAAATCTCATTTGCAATAGTTCAATGTGACCGATTCTCATCTAGCACTAAGAGCAGTTTTCACAACGGATTCAATTTTTGTGAGTTATTCGCAAATCAGAAAAAAAAGACAAATGTTTGCTGAGTTATGATTAACGGCTTGAAATAGACGTACTGCCAGCTCTATGGGCCCTATTAGTGCATGGAAAGATCCTATTTCCTCTTTGAAACAACCAGAACAATAAAAAAATTGACCAGTACAAAACATTTTCGAGTTTGCTCCTGAAAAAGTCTTTGACACTGCCAATTTAAGTATTCAAAACAAAGCACACAGCAAAAAGGGTTCGTTCAATGGTCAGATCGTGCAACCATTTTATTCAAAAATCGAAAAGTATATGCAAAAACTGCCGAACAAAAACATCATGGCCAAAAGAAAATATACTTATTCAGTCACCTCAAAGAGTTTTATCTGTTGGTAATTTATCGGAAACGAAACCGTATTTTTGAGTTGAACAGCTATTTAACAGAAAAAAGATCGCTTCGATGATTTTAGTATCCGTGGAATTTTGGTAGCCATAAAACGATTCATAAATTTTTGCATGACATTTTTGGTTAAGTAGGTTACCATATAAGCATTTTAGTTTTGTTTTCTGAAGTTTTAAGACTGCAAGATTGGGCTATTGAACTGATTTAGAAAGTAAACAAAAAATCGAATACTTTTTATGCCCGCAATGTTTATGGAAAATTGGTATGCATAAATACTTTTTCACAGCGTTTCATGTTATGTAACATACCAGAAAAAATAACCTTATGTTTTCTTGACGTTCAATGAAATAAAAACTCGGCTTTTGAATTGGTTTGAAAAGAAATCAATAACAATTGGGGCCATTCATAATACAGCTTTCTGTATAGAAAATTTATAACCAAAAAACAGACCATAAGTATTTTTATGGTGTTTTATGGCAAGTACGACGCCATAAAAGTAAAGTACAAAATTGTGAAATTTTAAGCACAGAAACTTTGTTTTTGAGCTGGAGGTGGCCCTTTGGACTGTTTGTCAGTCAAGATCGAACATTTTTGTGACTGTTGTATGTTTAAAAAATTTCCATAAAAATTTTTTTTGCCGTTTTATGAAAGGTAAGTGTCTTTTATGTTAATCAACCCGAGTTAGCAATCAATTATTTCATTGTGCAATTCTTTCCCTCAATGCATCTCTCCTTTAATTTGATTTTTATTCAATAAACAGTTTTGTAAGGAACGCGCTGATTTTTTAGCGCAATTCTTACATAATTTCATCGAGTTGCAGCATAGTTCTTGCGAAATGTTACATTTTATTATAAAATTAATTCAAAATCTTCAGAATCAGTAAAAAGTGCTAAACTGGCCTAAAAACATGTTTGTACTGTAGTTAAATTAATACAAAGTTTCAGTACCTTTCAGCATAGCCTGGTTATTCAAGACCTCAAAACTTGAAAAATCATGAATTCATTTGAAGAGTGCTTGATTTTTTCATCGATAATTGAACTTTAGATATCAAAGCTACACGAATTTAATAGTGACTTCCAGTGAAAAATAACCAGGAAACAAAAATTTTGAACTAATGTTCGGATTTATTTTTTCAAACATAAATTTCAGTTAAAATTTAACTAAAAAATTCGAGAAAACGTGAATGTTGTGGAACAGTTTGTGTTCAGATATTTCTCAAACTAAATCAATTTTTTTGAGATTATTTGTTTCGAAAAAAAAATCATCATGTAAAGGTATTAGGCTGATTATCAGCGCCTTCAACGGCATATTCAGACCATTTTTTAAACAAAAACAATTGTCATCTCGACACAGGCACACAAAATTACGGAACCCTTAACGCTCAATTTTCTGGATAACATTTGATATCTCTTGTTAAGATCTTTTTAAAATACCTAATTTCTCGAAAAACATGCAAATATCTTGCATGTTGTTTATTATCTATACGTTCCCCAAAACGAGAGCAGGATTGTGGCACATACTAGCAGAAAAATTGTTTAATTTCAAGTTCTGACAAAAAACTAACTCTCTTGCAAGAATCTGCCAGAAAAGGTTAACAATGTGTTGCCTGGCAGAATCTGTGAGAAAAACGGTCACCTAACACAAAGTGGTCGTTGTTTCCAACAAATGGTTCTCAGCACCGTTTAAACACAGTGTTAGCATACAACATACAGCATACAATTTAGCAAAGGGTAAAATGCATTTTTAAACATTTTTGCATACTTCTAACTGTTGCTTTTTCAATTAATAATTTTCTGATCTTTCTGTTTTCTTTATTGGTGCCCAAAATATATGTAAGATTTAATATTGCGTTGTTTTGATTTTTTCCAAGCTCATTGGGACCCTAAGACGTTTTGTGCGTTTTTTTTCTTTAGGATTCTGGCAAAAAACGGTTGGTTATCTTGTAAGAATATGGCAGAAAAATGTCTTTTAGGAACCGGACGGAAAAATTGTTTTCCTGTAGGAATGTGCCAGAATCTGCCAGATTCTTACTACAAAATAATCTTCCCGTCTTGACTAGGGTTCTTACCAGAAATCTTACCAGAATCGTATCAAGATATTTCAAGTTTGGTTTAAAGGGCCCCCTTTGCTTTTGTTGATTTTTGCAGTGAGTCGTGTATGATTTTTCAGTCGAAGTTCAGTTTAGTCACTGTCGTAAATAAATGTTTTTGTCTTGAATATGCGGGCTGGTGTAACCATCTCCAAATGAACACATTTTTAAACGTGCGCGAATTGATGAACAAAATATGTCATACAAATACCACGATCTACTAAATATTAACGCACAGACTTTCCAACTATCGATCCGGCCATAACTGGATTTGGATGCAATATTTGCCAGTCTAGCTTTCAAAGTTAGAAAAAAGTAAATAAAGCTGGAAAGAGAAGTAATAAATCATAACTAATATTATATCATCCACACACCCTATCATTTCCCCGTAGTGGTAATAAGTGAGCATCTCATGTGAAACAAAATAGTG
>NW_027451088.1:32500-63425 GCF_964194025.1 Convolutriloba macropyga
AACTGGGGGTAATGAAAAACACTGGAGGAGCCGAAACAGAA
The DNA here is from genome assembly GCF_964194025.1 of Convolutriloba macropyga. Classification (NCBI taxonomy): domain Eukaryota; kingdom Metazoa; phylum Xenacoelomorpha; order Acoela; family Convolutidae; genus Convolutriloba; species Convolutriloba macropyga. The sequence goes on from NW_027451088.1 coordinate 32,542, forward strand.
TAGATCCCGAGCGTGTTTTGCAAACTTGTCTTAAGTTTTGAACTCTAAATTTAAAGTTATGACTGATGTATTAGTTTACATGATTCTAATGAAGTCACTGAGAAAATCTGGCTTTAATCGCGAACTACGTAGCGCTTCAAGATATAAGTCAGAATTTTGAATTGATTTTAGCACAGTTAAGTAACTTTGCTTGAAACAAGAATTGCAAATTTCGAAATCTGCCCCTGTATATAACAACCTTTGGCATTCTAAATCAAATTTGGCATTCGAATTTGTAATTGCAGAGATATGGCATTTGGAAACTTCCACGTGCGTATTTCAACTATCTATGAGCTATAATCTGAAATCGATTCACATGCAACGGGATTCTGTTTGAAGTCACTGCCCGGGTCGAGGCTTTTGGGTGAATTTTTGTAAGAAATGCGGTGAATGTTGTGCATCTTTGAGAAATGCGGTGATTGCGGTGAAAAAAGTATTTCACCGCATTTCTTACAAAAACTTGCCGCATCGATTTTTATGGCAAATTAATGTAAGAAATGCAGTGAATGCGGCAAATGCGGTGAAAACAATTCACCGAATTTTGCCGCATTTCGTACAAAATTTCACCGCATTTGCTTTCCAACGTTTACTGAATCTAATTTAAATTCTCAAGAAATAGCATAGAAGTACGTGACAGTTGCCTCAGTGGAGTAAGAAGTTGAAGGTATGCAGGAGGTAAGACGTTCGAACCCGTGCAATAAAGTTTTCTTTTTGTAAAAATACTGAAATAATTTACTGCCATTCACCGCATTCACCGCAAAAAGGTGTAAGAAGTACACGGTAAAATTTTTTTAACCGCATACCACCGCATTTCTTACAAAAATTCACCGCCAAACTTCGACTCGGCTGAGGAGAACTTTTGGTGTTTATTGAGAACCATGCAGTGGTTCGCGACGTGAAGCTAGAAGCTCGAATAACTTCATTAGAGTCAACTTAATTTGCTTAAAACACGCAACTTGCAAGTATGAAAATTCAAAAAGCTAATGGAAATCAACTTGTGGTTATTTATCTAAGAAGTTCTGGCGTTTTGACTTCTGACACTGCAGATTTTCGGTATTTTTAAATTTGCGCGTGCGTGTTTTTATTACTGTCGGGAGACTGTTGATTTTTGGATATAAGAATTCCTGTTATGAAAAGTGGATTGCATGATAACGGCAAAAATAGAATGAATGGCAATTTCATTTGAAATTTTGGCCAATTATCAAACCTTTTTCACAACTTTTTTACTTTGATTAATTAGTTCTTTATAATGCATTATTTGTTACAATTTTACAGCTTTATAATGCATTAGGTTCAATAATCTACTGATTTTCAAAATTCTTTTGTGTGGTTCCTTTCTCCTTGGCTCCTTGGACACAGACAAGGAACTGACCCAGGCCAGGCACAACTGAAAACATCAAACTCATTTGACAAAATATGCGCAAGTTGGGAATAGTGAAATTAATAGGAGATGGATCCTTCAAAAGATAGAGCCAAAAAATTATTTCTTCTTCTCAATCCTGCTGAATCTGTGAAAAAGGGTCGGGGATTTGATGGAACTTGATATCTTGCCTTGAATGGCGATCATTACGTGACCAAAGTTCGAAAAGACAAGTTTCAAAAAAATTTTTATTTTGTGGAGACGAGTGGAATTTTTCGTCAGCATTTTACATTTTGAATAACCAATTTTGACAATGGAATATAGTTACTGAAAACGTGAAAATGAGTTACATATATTCTATAGAAAGTCTCACATTTTGTAACAAGTATTCACGGAAAAACTTAATACATTTCAAATATTTTGAGCATGTAATTAGCCAAAAAATTTAGCCAGTAGTTGTCCAATTTTGCTAGTGATTACTTGAGACTCAATTCAAGGACTTTGTTTTCTTGTGATGGGTAATTGCCAATTTGCTAATTGCCTTTTTGGTCGACAATTAGTATCAAGACGGAAAATTCTCAAATTAATAACAAATAAAGCTATTTTCATTTCGATCTAATTGACAAAATCTTAGAGTTCGGATGCTTGTGGATTGTTCAGATGCATAGAGTGGAAAAAGGTGACATATGAGCACTAATGACTTATGCAGTTGAAATTAATTACAAAAGTGACACTGTTAATCAAGTCGCCACAAAAAACACTCATTGTGGAATCCAGTTAGAATATGTATAATTTTGAAGGAAATTTGAACTAAATTCGTTCACTGTAAATATTTTCCCCACACGCTTAAAACTCTTATCTTAAAAGATGCGCCCTAAAAATAGTGATACAATTAAGTAAATTTACTCGAGAAATTCGACATTGGCCTTATAATCTTGGGATGAATTGAAGTCTGACTTGAGGGAACATTAGCAACATTAATGAACATTAGCAAATTCAATTACATAGGCATGCATGAGTATGTAGTAAAGCTTCATCAACAGCCTCCGTAGTTCCAAGAATAGCGAAACAATTTGTAAGCAACAATTTGCCCTGTAAAATATGGAAATGCTGGTTCAGCACATGAACGAAGACAATATGCAATGAAAGAACTTTTCGTTTAGGTCAATTTACGAAAACGCTGTTGAGCTTCATTGGCAGTTGTTGTCTGACTTTTCAGTTAAATTGTTAAGTTCATAGTAGACTTGGATAGGTGTTTTGTAAACCCTAGACGAGACCAGATGTTTATCTTGCAAGATCTTGCAGGACGATGGTTATCTTGCAAGATTTTGCAAGACGAATGGTTATCTTGCAAGATTCTTGCAAGAAGGATGGTTATCTTGCAAGATCTTGCAAGACGAATGGTTATATTGCAAGATTCTTGCAAGACGATGGTTATCTTGCAAGATTTTGCAAGACGAATGGTTATCTTGCAAGATTCTTGCAAGACGGATGGCTATCTTGCAAGATCTTGCAAGATAACCATTTGGATCCGACTAGGGTAATTTCTAATATTTGGTGACTCGGTTAACAAATATTGGTTTCCTGATCTTGAAAAATTGTTTCCAAAAGTTCTATTGTTCAAATTGATATTAGACTTGGTACGAAAGTTATTCGACGCGAAGAACACTTTTTTTTAGTATAGCCAAGATCTCTTTATAGTCACCACAGTTCATCCCAATCCAAAACAAACGAGAGTAAATAGAGGCAAGAGAGTTAAAGGGACCAAATATTACTGCTATAGTTCATATTGGGAACCAATAGAGGACTCGAACAAAAAATGAATTTACCCACATAAATGCAAATAAAATGTTTAAAACTGTTTTAGTTTAATTAATTATAACTCATTTTATTAATTCTTTTCAATGCAATAATTCTTTACGCGCCTCGAATAGCTTGATCCCCAATCCAAATTTGTCCCGTTCATTGCTGCGAAAAGGTCAGGAACACTAAGGAAGTAATGACGGATGAACTTCAATTTTTTACAAAGCGGACCAATTTTTTTCAAAGCGGACCTATTTTCCCCCCTTTTTTGGGCCTTTTGATGAAATATTTATTTCTTTGACCGACTATTTTTTTCCAATCTAAATCGGGCAGTCTTTTCAAGAGAAGCGGGCAGCTTAATTTATTTTTTTTAGGCAAACACTGGTAACTGATAAAAAGCGAACCATTAAAAAATTATGGGTACCACAAAGCAGGAGGAATCAATGTCAAAAAACTATATCAGACTCAAAATTGACAAATGCCAAAATTGAAGCAATTTGGAGTACAATTCCTCCAGCATAACCTCACTCTTTTTGCGTAACTGAGCTCTACAACTGGACATCACAGACCCAAGTGGCAAATAAGGATGCACGTCCAACACTAAGCAAAAGCATTGACAAAAGCTGCTGCAGGAAAGAAAAGGCCGGATCTTTTTTACAAAATGTCAAAAAACAGTGTTCGTCAATGATGACTTTCGACTTAATTCTTCTCTAACAAAACTTGACATTTGACGTTGGATCTTTAAGTAAATTATTTTTTGGGGGTTTGCCGCTTGAAACTTGAATATTGTATACGAGCCTTCTGATCGGAACTCGATCAACAGCTAATAACGCAGGCAAACAAAAATTTCGAGAACAAGCAAAGGAATGGTTTACAATCTGTTTGGAGAAAACGTTACCTGGGCGCTTTGTGAAGATTGGTCTGCTATTACTTTTGACGTTTTTCTCCTAACCAATAGTCCTCATCAATTTCTACAAAATGATCGGTTTTACAGAGTCCAAAGATGATGAATGAGAATCAGAAAAACTAGGAAAAATCATTCAAACAATCTTCTTTCGCAGAAAAATTTAATGAATTTCGTTGAAAACTTTTTTTGCAGTAGTACCATTGATCCTTGACTGAGTAATTCTATTTCCGCAGTTCATTTTTGCAAGCAACATGTCTGTCTTTTGAATCAATTTTGCACTTATATGCAAATTAAATATTGAGAGTGTTTAATAAAAAAAAAAACGGGAGACAAATACTATCAAAATTTATCATCAAATCTATCACTGTTAGCATTTTTTTGTTTAAATTTTTTATCAATTTCTTTTATTGTTTGATTACTATTGTTAGGATCATTAATCAACACAAACAATGAATTTTTTGTTTTTCTTGTTATAATTCGTACTTTTTTTTCGTTTTTGTTACCATCGCAATTTTCATAATTTGTTTGTAATAAATGTCATGATAAAATAGTCAATTGTTTTGCTAATAGTTTTTTAGAACCGGTATGAATGATTGTTTTTGTAATATCATTTTATTTTTTTAATTGGTATTACTTTTATTTAAAAAACTGGCATCTGTTTGATTTAATTTAGAGGTACTCAACCAATTTATTAACAATATCGGCTTTTTGTTAAATTAATTGATAGTGGACTGAGGTAGATTTATTTGAGCAAGACCTTTAAATACTTCATTCTTTTATTTTAAAGTCTTCTGGATAATTATTGTTATTATATATGTATTTATTATTGGTTTATCGGGATGCTCTTTTGTGACAAATACCGTTAATAAAAGATTCGAAAGATCTTTGCAACTGGTTTAGAATCTACTGACCACTGAGGCACCCTAAAATAAGATACAATTGATAATCATTCACTAATCAACATATGCACATTTTTTTCTTTTAAATTTACGGTAAGCAACTATATTATGTTTGTAAAATATATTCTCCCGCTAGATTCATCAACATTTCAACGCAGGTGTTTTCATCAACACATTTTAGGGTTAAAATACAGTGACACTGCTATTATTTTTTAGAATAATAGTTTCTAACGCAGGTGCTTTCATCGTATACCTGTTAGGTTAAAATAGTGCAATTGTTGTTTATTTTTAAAGCGTGAGAGCCCTTATTACTTATTATTGCTTTAACATACTCACTCTTGTGTGTGCCAGGAAGATAGTGTGCTAGCTTTGTGTAGCTAAGGGAAGAAACATCCCTCAGTGCTAACAAAACAAAATATCTGTTGGAGTGGGGGGGGGGGGGTTGCTATTAGTATTACGTACAATGGCCCAAAGTGCGTTTGTTTGTAACCATAATTATCAAGAAGTGCTTTAGCAGACTACAATAGAATATGATAAGCAAAGAGACCCTTATCTTACTCCCCTTTCACTTGTCCCCTCACAGTATATCATATTTACCCATAAACAATTCTTAGGACGTGGAGCTCAATCAATTGTTCATCTATCACATATTGAATAAAATAACGTTACCTTTGCTCGAAACACTATCTTATCTCGTAAAGCAATTTTTAAATGTAAAATTGCCCGATTTCGTCAATACATCTTCAAATTTGATAAACTATAATAAATACGAAGAACGCAGCGTTAAAATTAGAATATTATAGTTGATAACTTTTTTTACCAACGTGGAAATTCTAATAGGAAGTTAAGATGAACATCATATTTATTTTTATGCAGTTAATTTTACTCGAAAATTAAGAATAACAGGTTTAATTCGGGACATGAACTGAGTATATATTCAAAGTTGATTTTGAGTGTCGACAAAATGGAAATTTGAATATTCATTTATTTTTAAATCGAAAATGGCGACCGAGACGGTGAACTTGGTAAGTAAAGACTGAATTGATTGTTTTACAATTAATCTATGGTTTTTTACACCTTATTTATATTGACTTTGTTGATAGTTTAATTATATTTGGTCACTTGATGCAATTTTCAACATTTTTGGACGGTTCAGCTGGTGATATTTTAAATTGGTGCTGATGCTTTCTTTAATTACCAAGCCTGTAAATAAGCCCTTCAATGCTAATTTTGCTACCAAAATTGCAAACAATATTGAAAATATGGTTTAAGCACGCGTGCCATCAACGTTTCACAATACGTACTATTACTTTATTAAAACGAGCTTGTTTTGCACATTTTTGCATTATAACATCACAATTGAAGCGGCAACTGCAAGATCAACTGTTAAAAGATCTGTTATACAGGACTCATTAATTCCCGCCTGCTAGAAAGATTGATCCACTCGTCAATTTATAAGATTTCAATAGAGAGGTAATTGTTATGGTCAATTGATTTGTTTACAGCGTCAATTTGGATAGCGTGAATTAGTCTATAATTGTTTTAATTGGTTTTCGGCTAGTTTCCACGGAAGCCTTTGTGAAGGTTTTTTGCTTAATGGCTACAAAAGTTGGCGTCACCTAATCAAGCTTTCGACTATTATCCAATCCCTCAGAAAAAAAATTCAAACGGTTCAAAATCTAGCAACTTGGTCTTCCAATTGATAGGATTGCCGCTCATTGTTTATTAGAAGAAAAACTTTTAAACTCAGAGGAACCTGTTTGTTCAGTAGCATTGTGAGAGGAGTAGTAGACAAAAAAGCTCAATAAGTATGCGTTAGCACATAATGTTCCGACCCCGCTCAACCACATTTTTGACAAAAGAGGTCTAATAAATAGATAAACAAGAACAAATGTTTTTGAAAAAAAAATCGTTACAAACACAAACTAATATTCAAGTATTATAACTAGAGAGCTCATGATATCTGCCACTAAGAAGACTACGAGGCAAAAGAATTGAAAAATAAACTAATACAAAAACATTTTTTGGCAAACCCTCAGTGTCTACTTTTCAAATCCCATAATAACAAAATCAATATACCACTGGATAAAACCTAAACTACACAAATTCACGTGTCTTCAACAGCGAAGAAGATGGGACTTGACCACAATGGCACTAGATATCCAGTCGACAAAAACAAGAAAAAAGGAGCGAAGTTCAACAAACCATAGAATTTTTTCAAACCAAATAAGTTCATAAGTAACAAAACCCTTAGAAATTATCCAAAAAAACCTTGAAAGGAAAAAATTTTGATAACACTAATTCAAAGGACAGGACTAGAAAATAACCGCAGATACAACAACTCAGAAAATTGGAAGAAAAACAGTTTACAAAAAACAGAAATTATTGAGACCATTAAAGTCGTCAGCTGTTAACTGAAAACTATTTGTTATTAATTGAAATGTTAAATATTTTAAAGAAAGGGCATAGTGTCCAAAACATAAAACACTTGCTGTAACATTAATCAAAACGAAGTTGAAGTTTATATGCAAGATATTGGATGCGACCTCACAGTGCTTAGAATGATTTTCAAGTTGATAAAAAAAATACAAACAAGAAAAATTCAAAAAATCTCCAGAGTGTGAAAGCAAATAAAATCCAAAAAAAAACAAATCTATTAGTCATAAAATGACTGCTTATAATATTTTATTTAACCGCATTGAAAAGAAGCCAATGAGACCTGTCTTTAATACCTACGACTACTTTAATACCTAAAAATTCCTACGACTGCATAGTAAACAAGAATTACAAGAAAAACCATTATATAAACAAATTTGGAAAAAATGAGGAGTCACTAAAAAAAATGATATCAGGGTATAAAATTAGGTTTGATAAACTGCTTGCTTTTTCAAAACCAATGGTTTTGTTTGTATATTGATAAAATGACTCCAAGAAATCAATAAATATGAAGTGATATACAAAAATCCTTCAACCTCAAAACAAATCGTAATATCAGAGTCGTTAAAACCAACAGTTTTCAACGCAAAGCTACAAAGATGTTACCTAATGACTGGAACCCAATGATTGGACGCCAATGAGATAGTTCAACAATTAAAGTTTTTCTTATGTCTACGGAAAGGCATAAAATACAGGCAAATTTAAGAAATGAAACGAAAAACGGCAGAGAAGATTGTTGAAGCAAAAGAAATGTGATGTCCAAAAATCACACGATGTTCTGAAAACTCGTAGCATCACTGTCATATGCCAAGAGTAAGAAGAAAAAATGCTGTCAAGTCGAATTTATGTTTCCATATGGAGCATAATGAATCTATCAAAACTGCGAGAGGCCAACAATATCACAGAATTGAGTTCAAAAATGGTTAACGTTCATTTTTTCCTGCAAAAAAATTCAAAATCGCAATACCCGTTAGGCATAACTCCAAAAGATCATGTAGGTATGTTTACTTAACAATTTTTTGATGATTCTTTTTGTTCAAATAACAAAGCCAAGATAGAAGAAAGAAAACAACAAACGCCAGAAAAACACACCTTCTTCTTAAGATTTACACAAACATATTTCGGAGGTGTTGGAAGAGTGGGAGAGAACAACCTAATGTAAATTGTGCATAAGACAAGCTTGGCAAAGCTTTACATAAAACCATACTTGTTCAATGTATACTTGGCTAGAGAATTGAAGCCGCGAGGAACAAGAAAGAAAGTGAGAATGGGTTAAAAGAGATGTCCAAGTTCGAGAATTTAAGACGAGTTGGTGTAAATGGGTAGCACACTAGCCTTGCGAGTGTGTAATGTTGTATTGGATCAAGTACTGGTCCATTTCCACAGTAGTTGCACCAGCATAGACCCCCTAACAATTTTTGGGACCAATCTCTATACTCTGAGTAACCGCAGAAGAGAGTTAAGATATTTAGAAATTGTGGGAGAGACAATCCGCAATTTAAGGGGGAGTACATAAGATAAGCATAACATAGCTTGAGAAGAAGCTCTAACTGTTCAATGATCAAATCAAGAAAATCACAAGGTTTTCTGAAAACTTGTAGCATCACTGTCATGAACCAAAAAGTAAAAAGAAAAATGCTATCAAATCTAAACTGTGTTTCCATATAAAACATAGTGAGTCTACCATTAGTTCTGACGGGACAACAATCTCACAGAATTGAGTTCAAAAAGGGTTAACCTTCATTTTTTTGAAGAAATATTTCAAAACCTTAACAACCATTAGGAATACATTCAACGAAATACGTAGGTTCACTTAATCCTATTTTTGGATATTATATTAAGAGAACTTTGTTATGAATAAGTATTTTTCTTTAAAAGACAGAGTAATTGAAAATTTATAAATTAGATGTAAATTAAAGTGAAAAAAAATTACAACCAAATATCAAATGTTCAAAAGAGTTGCAATATTCGATAACTCCTTAAGGAAAAAAATCAAAATTTTTCTTAAATATCAAACTCTTCGCTTACAATGATAATCTGATGAACAGATAATTTGATAAGCACAATGTCCGATGATGTAAATAGAAACCGATTTTCAACTCCTACTTTTTGTACACACATTTTAGGCCAAATTATAATAAGTAAATTAGGTAAAAATTTTTTTGATGGTTGTCATTGACTACATTTTTAATGGAGCGATTTTGGAATTTAATTTTTGTTCGCTACAATTAAACAAAACGTTTCTAAAGTCGGTAATGCACCACTTGTTTTTGGTTATTAATCTTGTATCAATTCTTTCGTAGACTTTTTTGTTCATTAATTGGTTTGGGACCTATTAGAATTTACACCATCTTTTCAACAGATAGATTCAACAATTGCTCCTAGCTAAATGTGAAAGATATGGCCTCCGAGGTACACTAGAACCGTTGCTACATTCTTTTCTCTCCAACAGCAAGCAATTTGTACAGTTCTTCGACAACTCATCGACAACATGGTGTACTCCAGGAGTCCGTTCTAAGACAAATTAATTTTCTTTTGTACATCAATGATCTTCGACGATTGTAAAAAATTCATATTACCTTTTTTGCAGATGTGCAGACAACACAAACATTTTTGGAGGTAATAATAAAAATAGTCATCTAGAGGAGCTAAATAAAATTGCAGAATGGATGAAAAACAACAAAATTACACTGAACGAAGCTAAAACACAATTCATGTTGGTTCGAAAAAAAAGATGCACACTCTGTTTCTTTCACCTAGAACAACGTTGAATTTCTAGCCAAAAATAATTTTGAAATATCTTGGCGTCTTCATTGACTATTAACTTGACTTCAGAGAACATCTAGTTTTTCTTGAAAAACATTGCGCAGAATTCATAACTATTTCATATCAAACGCGCCAGTTTCTAGACAAAAAGCTCTTAAGAAAATTTTTTAAATAATATGTTCAAACTCGGTACGAATATGGGGTTTTATTTTACGGAACCACAACCAAGTCATTTTTAACAAAGTTACAAAGACAATAATTTTTTTTCTCAGAACAGTTTGAATCAAAGAAATCGGACGAGGTTCCCACTACAAGCAAAAAGAACGCAATAGCCTCAATTTTTGTCTTACGCATGTATAAAATTTCTAAGTTACTGGTTTCAATCCTACGCAAAACCCATCCGCAAGAATCAGTCAATTGGTTCCTAGAAATAAGTGAAATTGAAACGTCATTAAATGATGCAAAGAGACTAAAAAGTTTACCTACCATTCTTAAACTTACTAAGCAAAACAGAAGGTGGTTAACAGTCAGAGTTCGCTTATTATATAACGTACTGGCAAAATTTGACGAAACAATGATAAGAAAAGCAATTGATTGTGAGCAGCAAAACTGGAATGATTTTCTTCATAAGGTTAGGGACAACTACATTTTAGACTCGGAGGTTTTAAATTATGTTTTTGTTGATTGATCCATTTTACTGTGTTCAATGACATTTTTCAATAGCATTAGAACAAATACTTATGCTTAACTAATCTTTTTAAAAAATGTAAAACCAGGGAAGTTTTTTGGGAAAAGAAGCTCTAAAGCGGCCATCACACAAGCTTTCAGCCTTTTGGTGCTCGCGCGGTATACATGATTGATGGGTGTATTCTTTGTATATAGCAAACGAATTTATTATTTTTATTGTTATTATTATTATTATTATTATTATTATTATTATTATTATTATTATTATTATTATTATTATTATTCTTATTGTTCCGACCCTCTTGAGGGGGGAGGAACTATATACTCAACTGGTTTTTTTTTTGTTCCGTGAATTTTCGCCGCTCGATATATTAATCGTAGAGAGTTGAGACTGGTATCATTAGAAAGCTCGTCCAGCGTAGAATATGGAATTAAAAAGATGTTTTTAATTTTAGTTTTCTACAGGGAGTTATCGAGGTTTAAACTTCTGAGAAAAGAAGAGTGAATTCACGTTGTTTTTATTCACATTTTCTGGAATTTTTGCCTAAATTTTCGTCAATTTTGCTAAAATTTGTTATAATTTTTAAGAATAGTGTCGTTGATTTTATTTTTGAAGACGAACAAGCATTGTTGGTTGTTTTGATTTAATTTTTTTGGTCAAAAAAATCTGGATAAACATTTCAAAATTTAGCCTTTTTCATCAAAAACAGCACGAAATAAGCTAATTTAGTCCACTTTGATTAAATTTGCCGACAGGACACCCCCAAAAAACACTCATACAATCTTTGTAGACTCAGAGAGGGGCTATTTCTACTTCAGAGTCCGCTGAGAGTGCACTGTAGTTAAAACCTTGCCGTTTCTTGCTAACTTTACTCGTTGATTATCAAAAATGCAGAATTTATTTAACTAACAAATTATCTATATCTACAACATTCGAAAAATCAATTATACTTAATGGACAATAAGTATTATCAGGGCTGGTTTTGGGCCATTCTTGGACTGTTACAATCCAAAAAAATCGGGTTGTAATCAGCCGGTCTTTTCTTTTTAAAAAAAAAAGACTTTTTTTTTAATAATAAAGAACAGAACATATCAAATCAAAGCTCAGGAGTGATAGGTCCAACCAGTTCGCTTGTTGAGCAGCTCCAAGCTAATTCATTTAGTTTTTAAATTGAAAGTTTATGGTCGTTTCTTTTTTTTTACAAATAATTGACTTTTCAATAAATAATGGCTTAATTAAATTTTCCTCTAATTTTTTCTTAATTTGTTCAACTTCCAGCTTTATGTCAGCAAAGAAAGACTGCTTCTTCTTTCTACTGATTTAACATTTATTCTCGGTTGCAGTTTTAAGCTTGAAGTTATTGTTTTCTGGCTTTGATAGCACAAGATTTCAGATTTTTGTTTGTTTTTGATATTTGCCAGTTTTTCACGTTTTCTAATTTTTGTCACATTATCACATTATTGACGGTTCTCTTGTCACCTTATTAGCATTCAGAATAAGGCACAATTGAACATATTAAAATCCTGAAACATATACATCATCGTTTTAACGGCCTCGACGCCTCTTTCTTGAAGAAATCAATTGAATTTTTTAATTTTGTCTCTAACTGTCATTTATACTTTGTCGTTTCGGTCGTATGAAATTTCCTGTATAGTGAGAGCTTTCATTGATTTTTCATGGAAGAATAGAAGAACCGATATTCTGATATTAGTAGATAGCTGATGGCTTTCATGACTTTGAAAACAATCGTTTTCCAAAATTTAAAAAAAAAAAACTTTTTAACTTCGCAATTTTGTTCTTTTTATGTTTCTTTTTGTTACCTAATCTCGATAGTAAATTACAGGTCAAATATGACATTATGGGTGTCAAGGGGAAAAGAGGGATTGGTGTCCCAAAATCTTTTAAAAGAATTTGTTATGACCTTACTGGCTTCGACACCGGTTTTTCACAAAACAAAAGTAAATTAATGTGATTTTTGTCATATTTGACGTTCTTTTTGTAGATGCAAGAAATATTCTGGATAATTACAGGTCTCGAGGGCTTCCTTTTTATGAATAAACGACCCTATTTAATTAGCTCTTTTTGTAATTAATGCCTTTCATGACATTAAATGTAATTTTGTTTCGAAATTTTGTTTGTTCTTTGGTGTTCTTTTTAGCCGCTTTAAAAAATGAATAAGGACAGGTCCTAATGCCCTTCTATAGAAGCAGTGGTAATCGTAAATTTGTGGTAATATTAATTGATTCCTAATGGTATTTATTACTTTGAAGTTAACTGTTTCAAAAAAATAAGTTAATTTTTTTTACTTTACTGTTTTTGTTCTTTTTTGTATAATTGTTACCAAACCTTTTTATGGACTGGTCGCACAGGTTTTCTGGTGATTTTTAAGTTATTTTTGTTTAGTTTTGGGTTTATCTGACAGTATGTTGGACTTTGTTATTAAATTTAGTTTTTAAGAGGGACATAAATTTTTTGATGTAATTAATGTTTGTTGTTGTTGTTGTTGTTGTTGTTGTTTGATTTTGCTGTTCGTCTTGACTCGCTTTCTTAATATTGACATATTACAGCAATCTAATGCATCAATTTTTACTCCACTGAGTTATTTGCTTTGGAGGCTATCTTATCGTTCATACAGAATTTTTTGAAAAAGTCTTGGGCTTTTTTGGGAATCGCAAAAAATAATTTTTGGGTTCTTCTATCTGTTCCTCATTTGGTAGACAATTATGCCAAAACTGTGAATGGGCGGGGTCGGAACCTTATGTGCCATCGCACATTACCGAGCCGCCTTGTTATTATTATTATTATTATTATTATTATTATTATTATTATTATTATTATTATTATTATTATTATTATTATTATTATTATTATTATTATTATTATTATTATTATTATTATTATTATTATTATTATTATTATTATTACCCGGGTCGAGGTTTTTGGGTAAATTTTCGTAAGAAATGCGGTGAATGCGGTGAATTTTCGTAAGAAATGCGGTGATTGCGGTGAATGCGGTGAAAAAAAATAATTCACCGCTTTTCACCGCATTTCTTACGAAAATTCACCACCAAATTCACCGCATTTCTTACAAAAATTCACCGCATAGACTATTATGGCAAATTAATGTAAGAAATGCGGTGAATGCGGTAAAAAAAAAACAATTCACCGCTTTCTTTCAAGCGGTGAATTATCTTTTTTCACCGCTAGATGCGGTGAAAAAAATAATTCACCACATTTCACCGCATTTCTTACAAAAATTCACCGCATTTGCTTTCCAACGTTTACTCAATATGATTTAAATTCACAAGAAATGCCAAGGTAGTAAGTGACAGTTGGGGCAGTGGAGTAAGCAGCTGAAGACATGCAGGAGGTCAGAGGATCGAACCCGTGTGGGAACGATTCTTTTTTGTAAGAATACTGAGAACGCGGTGAAAAAAAAAAATAATTCACCGCGATTCACCGCATTCACCGCAAAAAGATGTAAGAAATACGCGGTGAAAATTATTTTTTTTTCACCGCATTTCACCGCATTTCTTACGAAAATTCACCACCAAACCTCGACCCGGGTATTATTATTATTATTATTATTATTATTATTATGATTATTATTATTATTATTATTATTATTATTATTATTATTATTATTATTATTATTATTATTATTATTATTATTATTATTATTATTATTATTATTATTCTTATTATTATTACCCGGGTCGAGGTTTTTGGGTAAATTTTCGTAAGAAATGCGGTGAATGCGGTGAATTTTCGTAAGAAATGCGGTGATTGCGGTGAATGCGGTGAAAAAAAATAATTCACCACATTTCACCGCATTTCTTACAAAAATTCACCGCATTTGCTTTCCAACGTTTACTCAATATGATTTAAATTCACAAGAAATGCCAAGGTAGTAAGTGACAGTTGGGGCAGTGGAGTAAGCAGCTGAAGACATGCAGGAGGTCAGAGGATCGAACCCATGTGGGAACGATTCTTTTTTGTAAGAATACTGAGAACTCGGTGAAAAAAAATAATTCACCGCGATTCACCGCATTCACCGCAAAAAGATGTAAGAAATACGCGGTGAAAATTATTTTTTTTTCACCGCATTTCACCGCATTTCTTACGAAAATTCACCACCAAACCTCGACCCGGGTATTATTATTATTATTATTACTATTATTATTATTATTATTATTATTATTATTATTATTATTATTATTATTATTATTATTATTATTATTATTATTATTATTTATTATTATTATTATTATTATTATTATTATTATTATTATTATTATTATTATTATTATTATTATTATTATTATTATTATTATTATTATTATTATTATTATTATTATTATTATTATTATTATTATTATTATTATTATTATTATTATTATTATTATTATTATTATTATTATTATTATTATTATTATTATTATTATTATTATTATTATTATTATTATTATTATTATTATTATTATTATTATTATTATTATTATTATTATTATTATTTATTATTATTATTATTATTATTATTATTATTATTATTATTATTATTATTATTATTATTATTATTATTTATTATTATTATTATTATTATTATTATTATTATTATTATTATTATTATTATTATTATTATTATTATTATTATTATTATTATTATTATTATTATTATTATTATTATTATTATTATTATTATTATTATTATTATTATTATTATTATTATTATTATTATTATTATTATTATTATTATTATTATTATTATTATTATTATTATTATTATTATTATTATTATTATTATTATTATTATTATTATTATTATTATTATTATTATTATTATTATTATTATTATTATTATTATTATTATTATTATTATTATTATATTATTATTATTATTATTATTATTATTATTATTATTATTATTATTATTATTATTATTATTATTATTTATTATTATTATTATTATTATTATTATTATTATTATTATTATTATTATTATTATTATTATTATTATTATTATTATTATTATTATTATTATTATTATTATTATTATTATTATTATTATTATTATTATTATTATTATTATTATTATTATTATTATTATTATTATTATTATTATTATTATTATTATTATTATTATTATTATTATTATTATTATTATTATTATTATTTATTATTATTATTATTATTATTATTATTATTATTATTATTATTATTATTATTATTATTATTATTATTATTATTATTATTATTATTATTATTATTATTATTATTATTATTATTATTATTATTATTATTTATTATTATTATTATTATTATTATTATTATTATTATTATTATTATTATTATTATTATTATTATTATTATTATTATTATTATTATTATTATTATTTATTATTATTATTATTATTATTATTATTATTATTATTATTATTTATTATTATTATTATTATTATTATTATTATTATTATTATTATTATTATTATTATTATTATTATTATTATTATTATTATTATTATTATTATTATTATTATTATTATTATTATTATTATTATTATTATTATTATTATTATTATTATTATTATTATTATTATTATTATTATTATTATTATTATTATTATTATTATTATTATTATTATTATTATTATTATTATTATTATTATTATTATTATTATTATTATTATTATTATTATTATTATTATTATTATTATTATTATTATTATTATTATTATTATTATTATTATTATTATTATTATTATTATTATTATTATTATTATTATTATTATTATTATTATTATTATTATTATTATTATTATTATTATTATTATTATTATTATTATTATTATTATTATTATTATTATTATTATTATTATTATTATTATTATTATTATTATTATTATTATTATTATTATTATTATTATTATTATTATATTATTATTATTATTATTATTATTATTATTATTATTATTATTATTATTATTATTATTATTATTATTATTATTATTATTATTATTATTATTATTATTATTATTATTATTATTATTATTATTATTATTATTATTATTATTATTATTATTATTATTATTATTATTATATTATTATTATTATTATTATTATTATTATTATTATTATTATAACATGTCTCTTCTGGGGAGGTACCCTTTTTTGAGGAATTCAATAGCTTTGTGCAATTGCTTTCTGCTATGGTGTGAGGTTGTGCAACGTCGGCTTACTAACCCAGTTATACAGCAATTATAAGATGGTCTTTTTGTTCATTTTGCACTCAATCCAGACGTTTTCGAAAGAGTTGATAATCCTCGATAAATTATCATTCAAATTTTAATTAGCATTGCTTGCTACTGAAATCTGAGTACCGCCAGCTTTTTCCTAGCATTTTGTTTGTCGTTTATTTTTGTTCAACAGGAAGACAAAAAGCGCATAATAAATTTGTGTCTTCATCAGATGTAAACCAAGTTTCTCTGGAGTCATGAAATGTGTTTGTCAAAAAATGTCTTGCCAGCTTTTGTTCTACAAACATTTTCTGATCATGCTTCGACAGGTTAGAATAACAGAAATGATCCACCTTGCGACTGCTTAACATCAGAAGTGTAATTTACAAAATTTCTTACGAGTGCTTCACAAATACACAATCAACTGTTTTTCTCCAAAAATTCAGATTTCTGATAGCTTGACACTTTAGTATTTTTGCAACCATCTTTATTAGTTTCTTTTTGTTTTCAGGGCATGCGTAATTTTTTTTATAAGCCACTATACAATTGGCTGACGTTATCTCATTTATGGAGTCCCAGAATAAAATGTTTGAACAAATTTCCCTAAATTCTGAAAAAACTTTTGATGTATAGTTTACATTTTCCCCTTTTCAAAAGATTTTTTTTTCTTTTTAAAAAAGAGTCATCTGCATCAGCGCCGTTTATACATAAAGAAATTTTAGCAGCCATTTTTCTAAATGGAAACGGCATAGTGACGTCATATTTTCCACCACAAATTTTCTAACTGACTGTTTCTAATTTCTGATCATTAAATCAGCACAGTGAAACAATTCAGCTCTTAGTCAAGTGCACAAGAAAGGCGTGCCTGGTTTTTGACACGGAAAAAAGACAATTTTTATATATTGCTGTTTCAAAGCATTAATTCATTGTTCTATTTCTCCTTTTTCAAAAGCTCTGCTGTACTTATATAAGTAAAAGTATCCGGAAACAGATTGCAATGTAGTCTTTCATTAGTTTTCGTATGGAATATAAGTGAGTGTATTTATTTTATCCGTTTCCAATAAAATATTTACATTGAACTCGCTCTAATGTTAGTTTTTTTAGAAAATATTTTGATGTTTTTGCGTCTTTCATTACGTTTCTCTTCAAATATATCCAGACATTCCAAATTGAAACTTATAGTTCTGTCATTTTGAGTTTGCGTATTGATTATTTAAGTACGTGAGATTACGCACTGTCATTATTTAATGCGCAAAGCAAGCTAATTTCATTTGATTTTCAGTTGATAAGTTTTATGATCAATGTTAAATCGGTACTCGGTAGAATTTGGAAACATGAAATGAAAAGTTAATTAATTCTCTCATCCGTTTGATTAAACTCTGAAGAATCGTCTTGAACTTTTGCTAATTGTGTTCAAACGAGAGTAAAACTAATTTTCTAAATGGCCACTTGTTTATTAGTAAGTTCGTTTTTTCACGCTTCGAGCAAAAAATGTTCTCGTTTTACTAGCGAATTTGTAAACTTTGAGTTTATCAGTGTACTGTATTTTGTACATACATTTTAGTTGAAACGGTTACTGATAATCAAAAATTATAGTTTTTCTCAACGTAACTTTAGTATATTCTGCAGCAGTTAGTGATTATTCAGAGATTGTTATTGTAGAGCTATAAGTTAGGCTGGTTATAAGGTCTTTGGGATGTCGGAGGAATCTGTGCCATTAGCAGTAGAAGACTCCATTAATTCTGATTCCGATTCTTCAGATGAAGTTAATGGACGTGATTGTCAGGAGCGGCTGGTGAGCTCTATTCCTCTTTTTATACCCCTCGAACTAAGAGAATAATATAAATTGGGCGTATGACATTTGTAGTCAATACGGACACAGTTAAGATAAAAATTCATCTGCAAAATCTCAGTATTGAAACGCAAACATGCCATTATTTGTGAACGTACCTGACAGCTTTTTCCCCGATACCCAAAATTCGAATCTCTATAATTTTATTTTCTGTTTTGATCGACGTAGAATTGACTTTATGGGACGCCGCTTCCATTTAACATTCTAAATGATGTAGTATTAGACAGAATGGTAACTTTTCATTTCAATTATTCTAGAAAAATATAAAGTTCTTTTCTGCTCTTACAAATTGACCGTATTAGCAAAAATTTTAGAAGTCAAGTATGGCCTGTCTTATAAAGTTGAAATAAGCGAACATTCGAAAAAGTCAAAAACAGGCAATTGAGCATCAATTTGGTCATTTGAATGTCAACGTTTTTTCAATTAAGCTTCGATTCGTCATTTTTTCTACATGTTTTAAATTTGAACTTTGACCTTAGAAATCTGTCCAATGGCTTTTGAAACGTTCGCTTATTTCAACTTTATGGGACACGCTATAGTTTTGCTTACTGCGTTGATTAAGCGGCCTCAATTAGGATCTCACTTGAAGAAGTTAAGGATAAAGTAAATAATATGTGGCTCTACTGAGAATTAAGTCAACTTCAAATTGATAAAACGCATTATCAAGGAGCATCCAAGGAACCGAGTAAAAAATTAGTGTCAAAGATAAAATGAGACTGAAAATTTGTTTTAGGGGTAATTTTGACTAATTCTATCTTTGATTTTCATGAGGCTAGCTCTGCAGCAAAAACACAAGGTAGAAGTTTAAAAATCAGTTAGAGATAAAGTGACGTTTTTCGCCATTTTGTGGGTACAATGAGTTGTCACAGAAAACATTTATGGTTATAGAAAATGGTAACTCTGACAAGTGCCAGCTGTTTTGTTTCTTACCTGATTTTCTTAGTCCACGGCCATACTCAAAGTTGGTTCAGACTACCAATAAGTTTTGATTTCCTTTTTTGTTGATTCATGACTTTCATGCAGTCAGAAAAACAATCTTTTGGACAGATGTCTTTTTTGGCTGCCATTAACTTTTCAAAAAAGATTTTAATCAAACAAAAAAGAGGAGCAACAACGCAATTGGTCAAAGTTAAGTTTAATTGTGTTCATTAGACTTGTGTAAACAAGCTACTGTTACGTTTAAAAATTGACTTGAATTCTCGTGAAAAAATGGGTTCCGTTTTTTTTGCATTTTGTGAATTTTCTGATCAGCCTGACGTTAGTACTCACATGATTTTGCGTTTTAAAGGGGAGTATTCGTCACAAGAATTCATAAGAAGATAAAAGTAAAAGTTTTGTAATTAATTTCCCTAGCTATCAATGTTTATTTATGAATGCTTCGCTAAAGTACGACTATATTTTTTTAGAATTCCTTGTTACCAAAAAATTGAATATAAATATTTCACAATATTTAAACAGGTGCAAAGAAAAATAATTCTAAAAAGTAATTTCATCTATTGTAGATCGTGAAACATACCATCAAAAAAATCTCTCTGAAAATCATGTCAATAGTTTAAAAAACCGATTCGTATATTTTTTCCGAAATTTTTTGATTGCTCTCTAACTGTTTGGCAATAATATTTTTGAGGCCTGAAATAAAAAAAATGTTAACCTAAATTGTTTATTGTTTTTGGTTCATAATTATTAAGTGACAGTTTGCTTATCTTTAGTTATATTGTTGAAAATTGATTTCTTTATGTGGCTGGCCGAGTTAATTTGTTGAATTTTGAACGGTTTACTTCAACTGCTTTACTGACGTTTTGAACAACAGTGAAAATTTTCATACTGCTGGGGAAGAACGACAAAGAAAATTTATCAAAGAAATCTCTCTGTGAAGAGCTCGGCTGGCAGTTGTTTTGCATCAATGAGAAGATGTTTTGTCCTATCTTAATTAGTTATCGTCCTCAGATCAATTTCAAAATTTAACAATATACACATTTCTAATGATGTTTAAAGAGACCCAGACAAATTTGATTGCCCTGGTTAACAAAAAAAGAAGATTATTTTGAATGTAATGTGTGAGACCAATTATAGAAGTGATTTTTTGTATATTTAAGTGAGAGGTGTGTGAGTTAGTATGTGTTTACCTGTATATGTGTGCATATGTAATGTTAACAAAAATTACAACCATACTGCAACACTAAAATCATTACAATTAATTGAATATTTAATTGAGGCTAGCTATGTGGCAAAAACACAAGGTACAAGTTTAAAAATCAGATAGAGACAGAGTCGAACATTTCGCCATTTTCTGGGTACAATGAGTTGTCACAGGAAACATTTATTGTAATAGAAAATGGTAACTCTGAAAAGTTCCTGCTCTTCTGTTTCTTATCTGATTTTCCTGGTCCACCCGCCATAATCAAATTTGGTGCAGACCACCTTTATGTTTTGATTTCATTTTTTGTTGACTCATGACTTTCATACGGTCAGAAAAATAATCTTTGGGACAGATTCTATTTTTGTCTGCCATTAACTTTTCAAAGAAGATTTTAATCAAACAAAAAAATGAGCAATAACGCAATTGGTCAAAGTTAAGTATAATTGTGTTCATTAGATTTGTGTAAACAAGCTACTGTCACGTCTAAAAAGGTGTAAAATTGACTCGCATTCTCGTGAAAAAAATGTGTTTTGTTTTTTGGTTTTTCTTGAAACTTCTGATTAGACTGACGTTAGTACTCGCATGCTTTTGCGTTTTAAAGGGGAGTATTCGTCACAAGAATTCATATGAAGATAAAATTAAAAGCTTTGTGATTTATTTCCCTAGCTATCAATATTTGTTTATGAATGCTTCGCTAAATACGACAGTATTTTTTAGAATTCCTTGTTATCAAAAAATTGAATATAAATAATTCACAATATTTAAACAGATGCAACGAAAAATAATTCTAAAAAGTAATTTCATCTTTTGTAGATCGTGACACATAACTTCAAAAAAATCTCTCTGAAAATCATATCAATTTATTGAATAATCGATTGCTATAATTTTTCCGAAATTTTTTGATTGCCCTCTAACTGTTTGGCAAAAATATTTTGAGGCCTGAATTTAAAAAATGTTAACCTAAATCGTTTTTTTCCGGCTCATAGTTATTATGAGACAGTTTGTTTATGTTTAGTTATATTGTTGACCAATTGATTTCTTCATAAGGCTTGTCGAATTAATTTATTGAATTTTGAACGGTTTACTTCAACTGCTTTATTGACGATTTGAACAACAGTGAAATTTTTATACTGCTGGGGAAGAACGACAAAGAGAATTTATCAAAGAAATCTCTTTTGTGAAGAGTTCGGATGGCAGTTGTTTTTCATCAATGAGGATATGTTTTGTCCTATCCTAATTGGTTTTCGTCCTCAGATCATTTGGAAAATTTAACAATATACACATTTCTAATGATGTTTAAAAAAGACCCAGACAATTTTGATTGCCCTGGTTAACAAAAAAAGAAGATTTTTTTGAATGTTATGTGTGAGACCAATTAAAGAATTGATTTTTTGTATATTTAAGTGAGAGGCGTGTGAGTTAGTATGTGTTTACCTGTATATGTGTGCATATGTAATGTTAACAAAAATTATAACCATACTGCAACACTAAAATCATTACAATTAATTGAATATTTAATTGAGACTAGCTCTGTGGTAAAAACACAAGGTACAAGTTTAAAAATCACTTAGAGACAGAGTCGAACATTTCGCCATTTTCTGGGTACAGTGAGTTGTCACAGGAAACATTTATGGTAATAGAAAATGGTAACTCTGAAAAGTTCCTGCTCTTCTGTTTCTTACCTGATTTTCCTGGTCCACGCGCCATAATCAAATTTGGTGCAGACCACTTTTATGTTTTGATTTCATTTTTTGTTGACTCATGACTTTCATACGGTCAGAAAAACAATCTTTGGGACAGATTCTATTTTTGTCTGCCATTAACTTTTCAAAGAAGATTTTAATCAAACAAAAAAAGGAGCAATAACGCAATTGGTCAAAGTTAAGTATAATTGTGTTCATTAGATTTGTGTAAACAAGCTACTGTCACGTCTAAAAAGGTGTAAAATTGACTCGCATTCTCGTGAAAAAAATGTGTTTTGTTTTTTGGTTTTTCTTGAAACTTCTGATTAGCCTGACGTTAGTACTCGCATGCTTTTGCGTTTTAAAGGGGAGTATTCGTCACAAGAATTCATATGAAGATAAAATTGAAAGTTTTGTGATTTATTTCCCTAGCTATCAATGTTTGTTTATGAATGCTTCGCTAAATAGGACAGTATTTTTTAGAATTCCTTGTTATCAAAAAATTGAATATAAATAATTCACAATATTTAAACAGATGCAACGAAAAATAATTCTAAAAAGTAATTTCATCTTTTGTAGATCGTGAAACATAACTTCAAAAAAATCTCTCTGAAAATCATATCAATTTATTGAATAATCGATTGCTATAATTTTTCCGAAATTTTTTGATTGCCCTCTAACTGTTTGGCAAAAATATTTTGAGGCCTGAATTTAAAAAATGTTAACCTAAATCGTTTTTTTCCGGCTCATAGTTATTATGAGACAGTTTGTTTATGTTTAGTTATATTGTTGACCAATTGATTTCTTTATAAGGCTTGTCGAATTAATTTATTGAATTCTGAACGGTTTACTTCAACTGCTTTATTGACAATTTGAACAACAGTCAAAATTTTTATACTGCTGGGGAAGAACGACAAAGAGAATTTATCAAAGAAATCTCTTTTGTGAAGAGTTCGGATGGCAGTTGTTTTTCATCAATGAGGATATGTTTTGTCCTATCTTAATTAGTTTTCGTCCTCAGATCATTTTGAAAATTTAACAATATACACATTTCTGATGATGTTTAAAAAAGACCCAGACAATTTTGATTGCCCTGGTTAACAAAAAAAGAAGATTTTTTTGAATGTAATGTGTGAGACCAATTATAGAAGTGATTTTTTGTATATTTAAGTGAGAGGCGTGTGAGTTAGTATGTGTTTACCTGTATATGTGTGCATATGTAATGTTAACAAAAATTATAACCATACTGCAACACTAAAATTATTACAATTAATTGAATATTTAATTGAGACTAGCTCTGTGGCAAAAACGCAAGGTACAAGTTTAAAAATCACTTAGAGACAGAGTCGAACATTTCGCCATTTTCTGGGTACAGTGAGTTGTCACAGGAAACATTCATGGTCATAGAAAATGGTAACTCTGAAAAGTTCCTGCTCTTCTGTTTCTTACCTGATTTTCTTGGTCCACCCGCCATAATCAAATTTGGTGCAGACCACCACTATGTTTGGATTTCATTTTTTGTTGACTCATGACTTTCATACGGTCAGAAAAACAATCTTTGGGACAGATTCTATTTTTGTCTACCATTAACTTTTCAAAGAAGATTTTAATCAAACAAAAAAAAAGGAGCAACAACGCAATTGGTCAAAGTTAAATATAATTGTGTTCATTATATTTGTGTAAACAAGCTACTGTCACGTCTAAAAAGGTGGAAAATTGACTCGCATTCTCGTGAAAAAAATGTGTTCTGTTTTTTGGTTTTTGTTGAAACTTCTGATTAGCCTGACGTTAGTACTCGCATGCTTTTGCGTTTTAAAGGGGAGTATTCGTCACAAGAATTCAAATGAAGATAAAATTAAAAGCTTTGTGATTTATTTCCCTAGCTATCAATGTTTGTTTATGAATGCTTCGCTAAATACGACAGTATTTTTTAGAATTCCTTGTTATCAAAAAATTGAATATAAATAATTCACAATATTTAAACAGATGCAACGAAAAATAATTCTAAAAAGTAATTTCATCTTTTGTAGATCGTGAAACATAACTTCAAAAAAATCTCTCTGAAAATCATATCAATTTATTGAATAATCGATTGCTATAATTTTTCCGAAATTTTTTGATTGCCCTCTAACTGTTTGGCAAAAATATTTTGAGGCCTGAATTTAAAAAATGTTAACCTAAATCGTTTTTTTCCGGCTCATAGTTATTATGAGACAGTTTGTTTATGTTTAATTATATTGTTGACCAATTGATTTCTTTATAAGGCTTGTCGAATTAATTTATTGAATTTTGAACGGTTTACTTCAACTGCTTTATTGACGATTTGAACAACAGTGAAAATTTTCATACTGCTGGGGAAGAACGACAAAAATAATTTATCAAAGAAATCTCTTTGTGAAGAGCTCGGCTGGCAGTTGTTTTGCATCAATGCCAAGATGTTTTGTCCTATATTAAATAGTTTTCGTTCTCAGATCAATTTGAAAATTTAACATTGTACACATTTCTAATGATGTTTAAAAAAGACCAAGACAAATTTGATTGCCCTGGTTAACAAAAACAGAAGATTATTTTGAATGTAATGTGTGAAACCAATTATAAAAGTAATTTTTTGTATATTTAAGTGAGAGGCGTGTGAGTTAGTATGTGTTTACCTGTATATGTGTGCATATGTAATGTTAACAAAAATTATAACCATACTACAACAGTAAAATTATTCCTATTAATTTAAAAATGGTAACTCGGAAAAGTTCCAGCTGTTCTGTTTCTTACCTGATTTTCTTGGTCCAACCGCCATAATCAAATTTGGCGCAGACCACCACTATGTTTTGGTTTCCTTTTTTGTTGACTCATGATATTCATACGGTCAGAAAAACAATCTTTGGGACAGATTCTATTTTTGTCTGCCATTAACTTTTCAAAGAAGACTCTAATCAAACAAAAAAGAGGAGCAACAACGCAATTGGTCAAATTTAGTATAATTGTGTTCGATAGATTTGTGTCAATGCCAAGATGTTTTGTCCTATCTTAAATAGTTTTCGTTCTCAGATCAATTTGAAAATTTAACATTGTACACATTTCTAATGATGTTTAAAAAAGACCAAGACAAATTTGATTGTCCTGGTTAACAAAAAAGAAGATTATTTTGAATGTAATGTGTGAAACCAATTATAAAAGTAATTTTTTGTATATTTAAGTGAGAGGCGTGTGAGTTAGTATGTGTTTACCTGTATATGTGTGCATATGTAATGTTAACAAAAATTATAACCATATTACAATAGTAAAATTATTCCAATTAATTTAAAAATGGTAACTCGGAAAATCTCCAGCTGTTCTGTTTTTTTACCTGATTTTCTTGGTCCACCCGCCATAATCAAATTTGGCGCAGACCACCACTATGTTTTGATTTCCTTTTTTGTTGACTCATGATATTCATACGGTCAGAAAAACAATCTTTGGGACAGATTCTATTTTTGACTGCCATTAACTTTTCAAAGAAGATTTTAATCAAACAAAAAAGAGGAGCAACAACGCAATTGGTCAAATTTAGTATAATTGTGTTCGATAGATTTGTGTCAATGCCAAGATGTTTTGTCCTATCTTAAATAGTTTTCGTTCTCAGATCAATTTGAAAATTTAACATTGTACACATTTCTAATGATGTTTAAAAAAGACCAAGACAAATTTGATTGTCCTGGTTAACAAAAAAAGAAGATTATTTTGAATGTAATGTGTGAAACCAATTATAAAAGTAATTTTTTGTATATTTAAGTGAGAGGCGTGTGAGTTAGTATGTCTTTACTTGTATATATGTGCATATGAAATGTTAACAAAAATTATAACCATACTACAACAGTAAAATTAGTCCAATTAATTTAAAAATGGTAACTCAGAAAAGTTCCAGCTGCTCTCTTTCTTACCGGATTTTCTTGGTCCACGCGCCATAATCAAATTTGGCGCAGACCACCACTATGTTTTGATTTCCTTTTTTTTTGACTCATGATATTCATACGGTCAGAAAAACAATCTTTGGGACAGATTCTATTTTTGTCTGCCATTAACTTTTCAAAGAAGATTTTAATCAAACAAAAAAGAGGAGCAACAACGCAATTGGTCAAATTTAGTATAATTGTGTTCGATAGATTTGTGTCAATGCCAAGATGTTTTGTCTTATCTTAAACAGTTTTCGTTCTCAGATCAATTTGAAAATTTAACATTGTACACATTTCTAATGATGTTTAAAAAAGACCAAGACAAATTTGATTGCCCTGGTTAACAAAAAAAGAAGATTATTTTAAATGTAATGTGTGAAACCAATTATAAAATAATTTTTTGTATATTTAAGTGAGAGGCGTGTGAGTTAGTATGTGTTTACTTGTATATATGTGTATATGTAATGTTAACAAAACTTATAACCATACTACAACAGTAAAATTATTCCAATTAATTTAAAAATGGTAACTCGGAAAAGTTCCAGCTGTTCTGTTTCTTACCTGATTTTCTTGGTCCACCTGCCATAATCAAATTTGGCGCAGACCACCACTATGTTTTGATTTCCTTTTTTGTTGACTCATGATACTCATACGGTCAGAAAAACAATCTTTGGGACAGATTCTATTTTTGTCTGCCATTAACTTTTCAAAGAAGATTTTAATCAAACAAAAATGAGGAGCAACAACGCAATTGGTCAAATTTAGTATAATTGTGTTCGATAGATTTGTGTAAACAAGCTACTGTCACGTATAAAAGGTGTAAAATTGACTCACATTCTCGTGAAAAAAATGGGTTCTGTTTTTTTTTGCTTTTTCTGAAACTTCTGATTAGCCTGACGTTAGTACTCACATGCTTTTGTGTTCGTCACATGAACTCATATGAAGATAAAATTAAAAACTTTGTTATTTATTTCGCTAGCTATCAATGTTTGTTTTTGAATGCATCGCTAAAGTACGACTATAAATTTTAGAATTCCTTGTTACCAAAAAATAGAATATAAATATTTCACAATATTTAAACAGGTGCAACGAAAAAAAATTCTAAAAAATAATTTCATCTTTTGTAGATCGAGAATTATACCTTGAAAAAATCTCTCTGAAAATCACATCAATTGTTTCAAAAACTGATTCCTATTTTTTTTCCGAAATTTTTTGATTGCTCTCTAAGTGTTTGGCAAAAATATTTTGAGGCCTGAAATAAAAAAATGTTAAACTAAATTGTTAATTTTTTCCAGGTTAATAATTATTATGCGACAGTATGCTTATTTTTAGCTATATTGTTGAACAATTGATTTCTTTATATGGCTCGTCGAGTTAATTTGTTGAATTTTGAACGGTTTACTTCAACTGCTTTATTGACTATTGAACAACAGTGAAAACTTTCATACTGCTGGGGAAGAACGACAAAGAGAATTTGTAAAAGAAATCTCTTTTGTGAAGAGTTCGGATGGCAGTTGTTTTTCATCAATGAGAAGATGTTTTGTCGTATCTTATTTAGTTTTCATCCTCAGATCAATTTGAAAATTTAACATTGTACACATTTCTAATGATGTTTAGAAAAGACCAAGACAAATTCGATTGCCCTGGTTAACTAAAAAAGAAGGATATTTTGATTGTAATGTGTGAGACCAATAATAAGTGTGATTGTTTGTGTATGTACGAGTGAGCTTTTTGATATAGTGTTTGATTACCTTTATATGTGTGCATATGTAATGCCAACAAAAATCATAACCATACTACAACAGTAAAATTACAACTATTAATTTAATATTTATTTGAGGCTAGCTCTGTGGCAAAAACACAATGTAGAAGTTTAAAAATCATAAAGAGACAGAGTGGAAGTTTTCGCCATTTTCTGTGTACAATGAGTGACAGGAAACATTTATGGGTATAGAAAATGATAAGTCTGACAAATTCCAGCTGTTTTGTTTCTTACCTGATTTTCTTGCTCCGCGGCCACACTCGAAAATGGCGCAGACCATCACTCAGTTTTGATTTCATTTTTGTTGATTCATGACTTTCATACAGTCAGAAAAACAACCTTTAGAACATATTCTATTTTTGGTTTGTCATTAACTTTTCAAAGAAGATTTTAATCAAACAAAAAAGAAGAGCAACAACGCAATTGATCAATGTTAAATTTAATTGTGTTCATTAGACTTGTGTAAAAAAGCTACTGTCACGTCTAAAACGGTGTAAAATTAACTTGCATTCTCGTGACAAAAATGGGTTCTGTTTTTTTGCTTTTTCTGTAATTTCCTCATCAGCCTGATGTTAGTACTTACATGCTTTTGCGTTTTAAAGGGGAGTATTTGTCACAAGAAATCATCTGAAGATAAAAAGGAATCTTTTGTGATTTTTTTCCTTAGCCATCAATATTTGTTTATGAATGTTTTGTTAAAGAAAGAGTATAATTTCAGAATTTCTTGTTATCAAAAAATTGAATATAAATAATTCACAATATTTAAACAGGTGCAACGAAAAATAATTTTAAAAAGTAATTTCATCTTTTAAAGATCGTGAAACATAAATTCAAAAAAATATCTCTGAATATCATATCAATTGTTTGAAAAACAGAATCCTACGTTTTCCGAAATTTTTTGATTGCTCTCTAACTGTTTGGCAAAAATATTTGTGACGCCTGAAATAAAAAAATGTTTACCTAAATCGTTAATTTTTTCCAGGTTCATAATTACTATGCGACAGTTTGTTTATATTTAGCTATATTGCTGAACAGTTGATTTCTTTATAAGGCTCGTCGAGTTAATTTGTTGAATTTTGAACGGTTTACTTCAACTGCTTTATTGACGATTGAACAACAGTGAAAACTTTCATACTGCTGGGGAAGAACGACAATGAGAATTTATCAAAGAAATCTCTTTTGTGAAGAGTTCGGATGGCAGTTGTTTTTCATCAATGAGGATATGTTTTGTCCTATCTTAATTAGTTTTCGTCCTCAGATCAATTTGAAAATTTAACATTGTACACATTTCTAATGATGTTTAGAAAAGACCAAGACAAATTCGATTGCCCTGGTTAACAATAAAATAAGAATATTTTGATTGTAATGTGTGAGACCAATAATAAGTGTGATTGTTTGTGTATGTAAGTGTGAGGTTTTTGATATGGTGTTTGTTTACCTGTATATGTATGCATATGTAATGTTACCGAAATTTATTACAATACTACAACAGTAAAAGTTACTACAATTTATTTAATATTTACAATATTCAAATTCTAATATGCGTAGAATCAATACAGCACTTAAGTAATCGAAAGCCAAGATCGCGTGATAACAAAAAAAAAATTGGAGTTCCAACGCCAAACCCCGGTTAATATTGAGCAAACTAATGAGCTGTTTTGGAACGATAAGAGATGTTATAGATTGAGAAGAAGCTGAGCTTGCCATTACAATTCAGTAACAACATACCAATTTGAAGATCAATTATAGAATGTTAAAATTACACAGGGTAGACAAAAATTTTCCCGTTTTGTTGAAACTCGCAGAGTTTTTGTTCTGGGACTACAATTTTTCGCGTCTAAATTTCCTTGATAGTCTGTACACTAAAATACAATGCAAAATTATGCCAAAACTATTTCAGTTTGAAATAAATCATGTAAAGTTTGAATGAATCTCTCTCAAAAGCAAATCAATAGTTTTAAAAACCAACCCATGTATCTTCTGTTGCATTTTTTCAGTGTTCTCTATTCATTTAGAAAGCTTGTGATAAAAAAAGTTTTTCTACAACATTGATCTTTTCCAGCGTGCAATTTTTTTGAGATAGTTCGTTTAGATTAAAAACATAATGTCGAACAATTGAGTTCATAACGAAACTCGTTTCGTTATTTTCTTGAATTTTAAACTGTTTGTTTATGCCGTTTCTTTACGGTATAAGTAGCCGTTTTTTCAGTGTGATACTGTGGAATCATATATACAAGAAAATTTATCAACGAAGTCTTCGTTCTGAATAGCTCGGGTAGATTTTCTTTTTGCTTCAATGAGAAGATCTTTTGATTTATTTCAATTTATTTTTCCTCAGATAACTTTGGCATTAAAAAAATAATACGATAGCACTGAATAGTTTTTAGG
>NW_027451089.1:0-13779 GCF_964194025.1 Convolutriloba macropyga
AGAGCGACAGCGCACATCAAGTGGAAGAGGGAGTGCCTGAAGCGCCACTGTTCCTTGCTCGCGGAAGCTCGGGAGAAAGCGAAGGGCATGCCGCCGGATAAGATCGTCCACAGCAAGGCAGGGGCCCAGCCAGAGACGCTGGCCGCGCGGACTGTCACCCAGGTGGTAAACCCTACAGCGGTCAGGCGGTCAAGGTCGTGCCACACCGCAGAAGGCTGCTCGACATATACGTAATCGGCAAGGATGGAAAAGATGGCCACAACGGTAGCAGCGGAGCCGGTTGTCACATCACCCATGAGGGTAGGATAGAAGGCCACAAGGAGGAGGAATAGGCAGGAAAGCCCGACGGTAGAGTCCTTGTGCGCGTGAGTACCACTGGACTCGCCGAACACTAGCTTGAGGCCAGTGGTGGTGCCGCGAGCGGCCATCAAAGTGACGCCCTGGGACTCGGTGGCGACGGTGGCCATCTCTGCGCTGATGAGTGGGGTTGTTACGGCCATGCTGGTAACTGGGTTGTGGCAGGCTAGTGAATACCCCGTAATTGTTTAAGACTTTAAGTGTCGCTGTGCGCCTCGCAACTCGTCTGCACTGTTACTGTTCTATGGATACCAATATGTAGTGTTGAGAGCCTGCCAGTGCCTGTGTATTATGTGTATCCTTCTATGTACGCCCAGGCCCAAGCCGGGTTTGCACTTTGGTCTGCACAATTTGCACCGGGATTGATCCTTGCCCCATGTGTCGTGTCGCGATGGGTCGGTAGAGTGAGCTACAGTACTCGTACGAGTACAGAGGAGCTGCATCACCAGACTTGCATATATGCTGTGTATACATGGGAATTGCTAGTAATGCTTTACATACACGATAATTGCGCGCATAATGAAGAACATGCACAACATAGAACGTACCCGTGTCGACACGCGTACGAGTGCCTTGTGCTATTGGTAATACCAACTTGGTATGAAGTAAACACAACGTACTCATAGGTCCCCTGGCCCAGCTGCCCTTGCAGGTCCGGCCCCCCTGTACGTAACGATCCCCTCACCAGAGGTAGGGTAGGGTAGGGTACCTACGGAGTAGAGTAGCAACGGCTACTGGCAGCTCCGGACATTCCCACCGCCCACGGCGCTGTGTTTTGGAATTACGTCACAACACGTATCTCCTCACGTATCTCGCAGTCTGCAGAATACCGTACTGTATCAGTCACTATAACTGTCCTGTAACCTATCCCGTCATCAGTCACTGTATGTGAGAAAACGTGCACGCTGGCAATTGCGTTACATTCCCCTGTACTAAACACTCGCACGACGTACTCGTGCTCGGGACGAATGCCGAGCTCTATTTCGTCAGACACAGCGTACCTACGAGTACCTACCCTACGTGTTCGTACCAATCCTTCAACATCTGAACCTCGGATGGTCGTCTCGTGACTGGTAGGGGATCTCGTACACTTATTAGGGGATCGTTACAGGGGGGCCAAGGCCGGGGGCGGAGGGATGGGAGGATGCGACCGTACCAGATCAGTACTCGTACCGGTACAGGTCAGAGGGGTGTACACTAGTGTAGGGCCTGAAGCCCTGTACACTAAAGACCTCGCGTATCTGCTCACGTGACATCAGCGAACGGATTGAAATTTGAAAAACCCCAGCCAACGCGCTTATTAAAAATTGGATATCATGCATATACCTCATATCGCTACTCGTACTCGTACTTACTTACCCTGCGCCCCCAGCGTGCATGCAGGTGCATGCGTTGTTTTAAAACACCCCCGGCAGGTGCCCCTCGCGGTCTGCTCGTAGCGATGTGCATAAAAACGCAGTACACCATTCCATGATCATGCATGGATATCTGTGCTGGCATTTCTCCCAACCACCCCGCGGGGTTCAAAGTTCAGCACGGCCACGCATAAACGCGTGCATGCGCGCCGCCCATGCCGGTACCAGTGGTGGTACGGCGCGGCAGCTCGTACACACGTACAACGGTGCATGTATGTGCATATGCATATGCATGTATGCTGCATGCAGCGAGCTACCCCACTGCATGTAGCTGCTATAGATCTCGACGTCCGTTCTGTACTGCAGTACTGTCGGCAGTACTTCGTAGATATGTGCCCATATACCATCTTTGAGTTGGTGGCAATGGTGGAGATCAGGAGAGCCGGGGGCGGGGCATCCCAGTTAGCTATACCTGAGGTTGCATGTACGTTTGAACCTGGCCTGTTGCCCAGGATGGCATTTAGCACATGGCATCTGTTCTCAGCCTTAGATGATCCACTGTGTATACGTCCCCAAGTGCGGCAATCGTTAACGCATCATGACTCCATATCTGTGTGGTCTCATGGGCATGGTGCTTGCTCGGGAGGATGTGGTCAGGGCTGACCATGTGTCAACTTGCAGACATCCGCAGGGGAAAGGAACGAGGAACGAGAAATCCGCATCTGTTTGGAGAAGCGGGGGCCCACACATGACACTGTTGTCTGCTCACATTAGGAATGCCCCTTGCTATGGAGGAGGTGTGGTGGGTGCGCATGTCCTGCAGGAACAGACAGCCGACAGCCAGGTCAGGAACTGTCAGTAGGAGAGCGGGACATGGTTCGGCGTTTGGTGGTGGTGGAAGGCGGGGATGGTTGTGCCCCCGGGGGGGGGGGGGGGGGGAGCGGGCACGCACACACGCACATGTGAAGGGCCGAGGAAAAGTGGGATAGGCATTGCTGAGGGCCATGATTGAGCTGGCACGATGTTCGGCAACCGAGCCATGGCCCACCAGGCCGAATTGCTGTGCTCCCCAGCAGCCGGGCCGGGGCCGCAGGCCCATATCTGAAATCAAACCACAATAGAATGGAACACGAGCCAGTTGTCTTATGGCAACTCAAATACTTTGCACTATTTGGAAAACATGTTTATTGTGCAACCACGTGTGTCGACAAGGGATCGACTGTGCATGAATGGCTTAGGGCTGGCATCCAAGTACCAATCCCAAGGGAGGGTGCGTGGTGCCATGATTGCATTGTGGCCATTATCATATTTTGCATGCGAACAGATCTACGTGAATCCTTTCTCGGGTTTCTAATGCCTGCTGCATATCCGATTCATAGCTTCAAAGCAAACAGACACTCGTGGCAAGACCAAGAGCCCAGCAAAATATGCGGCCCATCAAGTGGAACCGAATTGACCCAGGGTGCTGCGCTTCTGAGGATCTAGATAGCTTGGAATGAGAATCGGGAAACATCATGTTTGTGGCAGACAGAATGCTTAGTGCCGCCAGAATACAGGCAGCCTCGGTGTATCCCATCACCGAAAAGCAGCAGGCTGTCAGCAAGACGAAAAGACAAATGACTTCCCAGGATATGCCCGGCCGAGAGAGTGGCCGAGGAAGGGACTCAGGAGGCGGGTTGGTGAGTGCTTGCAGACCGGCGGTGTTTTCCGCGGACTGTAGGAGGGACTGCACAGCAGCCACCGCGTTGGCAGCCGCAGTCTCCATGCAGAATAGGTCCACAATACCGTCACGAGTCACCGCCATGTTGGGGTCACGCTTCGCATAGCTGTTGACGTGTAGCACATTGGGGCGTCGCTCATCCACGACCGATGGCCTGAGCCTAAAGGTCCCTACATTGTTGCTGAAGGTTGGCTCATCAGTGATCCATGTCTGGGCCTGCTCGTCCCACTCATAGGGGAACACCCTGAAGTCACAGTAGCCAATGTCCTCCAGAGTTTTCCCTGTTGCTGTGCGCGGGCATCCGGCAGATGGGGTCTTGTCCGTGCTTCCTTCTCCGCAGAACAGCCGTGGACTGAAGTGCACCATCTGGGCCCAGCACTCCTGTGCTAGCTCCGAGGGGCAGCAGTTGATGGCAGGCTTATTCCACAAGATCCCGGGAGCATCCCAAATGCCGATGCCACAGCTAATGAGGTGACCCTCACGTTCCACCCACTCCTTGTCCCATGACGTGAACTCCAGCCGGCAGCCTATAGCCCAGGGCGTCTCCAGATGGCACGTGATGGTGGGTAGGGGCCGGCTGCCGGCATCCGCAAAGTTCACCTCCTCGGGAAGTTCGAACAGCACCTGTATTGTTAAGAGGAGGATCCGGTTAAAGGATCCCTCGAGCCTGAGGATTGCGGCAACCAGGCATCACCTACTGCATGATATACTTTCATGATTGCACGAGGCATTATATCTCACCTGACACTGAAGCATGCGAGCGTTGCGGCACAGCTTATCCATGGAGGGGCTAGGCATAAGGCGGTTCCAGGCCTCGCAGTCCAATGAGTTGACAAGCACATCCCCGTTCGTCGTATCAAGGGGAATCACGATGTGGCTGGTGGGAGAGCTATCTTGGGCTTGAACGCCTTGAAGGGTGACAGCAGTTACGGGGGAAGAGCCCGAAGAGCGATCGGCTGTGGCAATATCAGCCACGGTAGTCTGCATAAAAAACTCCACCCCGCGTTCTTCCAGCCAAACTTTCCACGGGTTGAGGAACACCTCATTGATGGGCCCCGTAGGAAACAGGAAGTCGTGTTCCCTGAGGGGCGGAGTGTCTATTATGCGATACAGCCGCGCAACGGTGCCGAACGAAAGCCTCTGCGCGTCCATGCCGAGGTATATAGCGGGGAATCCCACAAGCCAGCTGCGGAGCACATCATCGCGGACGCATTGCACGAAGCTCGCCCACGTCACATCATCCTCGTCATCGTGTGGAACGTTGAGGCGGTAGAGCAGCCTTGCCACTCGTAGCGCGTCTCCGTGCAGCAGAAGGGATGAGAGGGAGACCCCGAGGCCGAGGAAGGTTCGCACAAGCTTGAAGACCGATGCATCCGCAAGGAAGCTTTTGGCCTTGCCCTGCTCTATGACCTGACCGTGCTCACCCTGCTCGTACACCCACCTGTCGGCGGGCACCAGCGCACTGTCGAGCAGCCCCACTTCGCCCATCATAGTCAGCAGGTTGTGATAAGCGCCTCCGAAGGCGTGCCAGCAGTACTCCACGTACTTGCCGTCGGCATCGTAGCTGCTCCGGGCCTGACCGCCTACCTCTGCATGCCGCTCAACTACGACGATCCTGGAAAACCGGCTGCTCTCTCGTTCGTTGTTGCTGAGCTTCACGAGCTGGTGGGCCATCGCAAGCCCCCCGACCCCGGCTCCGCAAATTACCGCCACTCTGCCGTTTTGCGGCATGCTGACCGGGTTATCAGTCGATAGTACGCGCGAGTGGATATTGGTGGGGATGGTTGCTGGAGAGTGCAGGTTATAGGTTTGAGCAGTCGATATTGCCGATGAGACGAAGTGCGTCAATCGCGTGTGGCTTGTCTGGGACTGTGTCGTTGGTGCAGCTGCTGCCGGTGCTTCGGGTTTTGTCTGCATTCGAGGGCGACTCGTACGGTACGGAGTTTGCGTTGCGTTACCAGTCGAACGCGTGACGTACGTGGCGCTGTTGGGACGTAGCCCGAAAAAGCAAGTAAAGCACGAGTACTAGTAAGTACTAGGCCCAGTACGAGTACATGCACCCGGAACCTAGCTCACGACATACCCCCCCTGTACGCGTACGAACCCAAAACCCCGTACATAATGTTGTGACACGGCAGCGACCGTCCCCTGCCGGGCGGTCTCCCGCGCCTTGCAGTAACTCTCGCGGGGCTCTTTGCCTGTCGCCCTGTCCTCCTGCTCAGTCCTGCTCGAGTAAAAACGGTAGGTGGGGTACCCGATCGGTCTCCCGGAGACCGATCTGGCCCCTCTGGCTGGTATTTTAGCGACACATGCCCCATGACCCATCCGGCCGAGATCATGCACACGGTAGTCTGTATATAGCAGTGTACAGCTGCTATACACTGCTAGGCAGACACCGTACACAGCAGGTGTACAGAGTGTACAGCAGCCCGTACGCAGGACGTACATACATGTTACATGCGACCGGGAGACGGGAGACCCCCCTGCTGACCGTGCACCAGCTAGAGGCGCGCGGTGCTGTACAGCGTACACTGCATGGTGTGTGCACCTGATATTGTGGCCGGAGACGATGAGCCTTGCACGGCATGCAACAGCTCCACCAAAATAACACCGGCGCAATATACTCTACTCGCAGCTTGGGCGCTCCAGATTGTGGAAAAGCCCTGCACATATGACAAATACAGAGATCTGAACGTGTAGCGGCCACCGCATCTGAACGCGATCGCAACCTTCCAAAGGCGCTGGCCAGCTACGGCCAGTCTATGCCCCGCAACGCTGGGGCGGTCCGCCAATCACGGCCTTCCGGTCAAATCGAACGGTAAAGGTGGCAGGACCGAGAGGTTTTCTCTGAGGCCTTCGGCGAAGCTGCTTATAGGCGATTGAACCCGGCACTCTAAGCCGCGTTTGGTAATCCGGTGAAGCTGCTTTAGATCACGAGCCAATGGGCACGGATCTAAGCGATCATGGATTCGCAACGGCCGATATTGAGGTATCGCCTGTGGGAAACAAGCCCACAAAACCAGAATCGCCAGGTGGTTCGAACTCCATGGAGCCGTCAGTGCACAGGGTGAAGCTAGATTGGTCCAACCTCACGTATTCCGTGGAGGTGAGGAGTGGCGGGGTGGGATTCAAGGCTGAGAAATCGTCGAAAGTCATCCTGGACGACATCAGTGGCGTGGCCAAGCCTGGGCAGCTCGTGGCCATCATGGGCCCCTCAGGTACATATCATGTGTGCATGTTTTCGCAAGTCGGCCGCCTTCTGTCTCATGTCCTTTCCCCAAATATGATTGATAGTGAACCAGTTAGGAGGTTTACACGAGGAAGCCTGGTCTGATCCTCTGCTATGGCCCCGAGAGTAGCTGGCAGTCGCTTATCCAGGATATAGACAAAGTGTGTAGTGTGTATGATGCTTATGCTGTGCATGTCATCAGCAATCACTGAATTATCCTGCATCATAAACGATTCGGACGTTATGGTATTAGATCCATATAAGATCATGCGATGTCCTCAACACAGGCAGTGGGAAGTCGTCGCTGCTCAACGCTCTGGCTGGTAGGCTTCCACGGAGGGGGGTCCTGCAGGGAGCAGTTATGGTCAATGGGGCTCCAAGGACAGACAGCTACTACAGCGTGGCGGCATACTCCCTTCAGGATGACCTCCTGTTCAGCAACCTGACCGTCCGAGAGACCCTCAGGGTGGCGGCAAGCCTCCGGCTGGATAGGACAGCATCACCAGCCAAAAGGGAACAGGTGAAGCAAATTTACCCTCGTGCAGTCCGCCCTCTGGCACACAGTACACATACTGCTTCAGGCTAGCTTGGGCGAAGTTTGACTGCACGCTGAATTTCATGCCGTCTGCATGCAGGCTGTGGAAAACATCATGGTTGTGATGGGACTCATGAAGGCGGCAGATACTCAAGTTGGTGTGCTGCCCGCTCATCGCACGACCAGAATGAGATTCATGCAGGATGGCGGGGTGTGGCACAGACAGATACGAGGAGCTGGTAGTTGCCGCTCCTGCAGAGAGGGGCGGGGCAGTGTGTTGCCTGTGGTGCGGGTTGGAAGGGGTCAGCGCGTAGTTACATGGATACCTGTGACTTGTACCAGGAAATGCTTCTAAGCGAGGAATAAGTGGCGGCGAACGAAAGCGGACGAACATCGCCGTTGAAATCATCAGCAGCCCGTCACTGGTGTTCCTGGACGAGCCTACCAGTGGGCTGGATGCCTTTCAGGCCAAGAGCGTGATGCAGGCCCTGCACGGCCTTGCCAAGCGTGGGCACACTGTCCTCAGTGTGGTTCACCAACCGAGGAGCTGTATTTATCAGATGTTTGAGCAGCTTCAGGTGATTAGCGAGGGGATGCTCATCTACTCCGGCCGGGCTGATGACGCGTGCCATTACTTTGCCGAACTTGGCTACCTGCGTACTCCTGGCTTCAATATCGCAGATTTCCTGCTGGATATGGTGTCCGTTGACAACACTTCTCGCGAGGTGAGAATGGCCGGGATAGCACACTGTCTCCACATCACCTGTCGTTGCTGCTTTCATTTCCACTGCACGACTCTCACGTTGCAGGTTTTCTGTACCGCGTTGAGACTACCCGTCATAATCTCCCAAGAAATTGTACGCTAAAACAGCAACATGCCCACTGTCTAGCTGTACTACGTCGCGGCAGCCTGAAACGTGTGGATCTGCGGCAGACCGCGGATGAATCAACTCGGCAAATCCATCATTTGGCGAAGCTGCAAGCTGAGCGCAGTACGGACAATGGGGAACGCGAAAGCGACATGCATTCCACCTCTCCTCAATACCATGAGGTAAGACAGAAGAGTAGCACACGGTCATCCACAGTGCACGGCAGCAACCTCCAGTTCACTTGAGCCACACACCTTGATTACAGTAGACCGGCAATCTTCAGCCTCCTGTGCAGGCCGATCCAAGTCGGGCAGCTGAAGAGCTCTGTGAGTGTGTTTTCGCAGGCACTACCCGGGCGCCGAGGAGCAGGTTATCTCCGGCAGACGGCAGTGCTCAGCTGGCGGTGCCTGACTCAGGCCAGGCGGAACACGATCCCCAATCTGTTGGGCACAGCCCCAACAGTGGTGGTGCTGCTGATCCTTGGGCTTTTGTATTCAAACATTCCACCCGCCAATACCTTTGTAAGGCCCCACGCTCTTTCAGTTGTTTGCCATATCCTGCTGTACACAATCGAGATTTTGCGCTGCATGGTGCCTCTTTGCCGATCGCCTTTGTGCTAATGCTGAAACCTGCGTCCAGGATCAGCTGGGGTTGATGTTTTTCATCACGGCCAACGTCTGCGTGTCCTCCCTGCTTCCGGTCGCTGCTGCCTTCCCCATCGAGCAAGCGATCATCACGAGGGAGCGAGATGCCCGGGCCTATGTCGCCCACACGTACTTCATGGCAAAGGTAGCAGCTCCCAGCCAAAATATGAATGTGAGCTACACAGCGGTCAGAAAATGTCATGCCTGACATGCAGAATTGGGTGCGCAAACTGCGCCGACGGCCACTCGTGAAATCAGGCAGGTGTCAGATGCGCTACTTTCATCCGGACTCTTTTCCCCCCCAATTCTCTATGATCGGCTTCCTCTGTCCTCCTCTCATAGATCGAGCCGATCCTGTTTCTGGCAAATGCCACGTGGCTTACAGGCGGCGATGTTCACTGCTACTGCCCTACATGGCTTGTGCAGGTGGTGATAGAGACCCCGTTCCAGCTACTGCCGCGGCTTGTTTTGTACTCCGCCTTGTATTGGTGGGTGGGCTTGAACCCATCTGCAGGGGCCTTCTTCTTCTACCTCCTCAGTCTGGCGATCAATTACTGCGCATGCTCTGCTGGCGGATACATGGTGGGCGGCTGGACGGGATCAGTAGTGGTGAGAGCTGCTCGGTCGGTGACCATGCAATGCCTTGCCAGTGAAACCTTTTCCTTGCCGCCAGAGTGTCGGTGCTTACGCTACCAGGCTCTGCAGTTGCTCACATAGCAGCACCAGCTGGGCTTGATCTGTCCGCACCCCTTGAGACCCCTCACCATGACCTGCGATGTGTGCAACCTCTAACAGGTATCACAAGGGATTTCAGCTGCCCTAATGCTCGTATGGATGATATTCGGCGGCCTCTTCATCTCCCTTGCCTCTCTCTCAGCCGCCAGCTTGTGGGTTGCTTACCTCAACCCTGTGGCCTGGACGATGATCGCTGTCACTCTGAACGAGGCTGAAACATCCACGGCCCTCGGGGCGACCTTCCGGAACAGACTCCCACCGGGCCTGCTACACGTCACCAAGTGGCAAGCTCTTCTTTTCTGCTTTCTGCTGTCAACTCTCTTCTATGGGCTTGCCCTTGCCGGCCTGATTTTCACAAAGCCCAAGTACCAGCCCCTGGCCACTGGCAGGGACCATAATGCGTCGAAACGCAGCAGGACTTCCCTTGTCAGGCAGTGGCCGTCAAGTGCTCCTGCATCTCGGCAGTGCCATTCAGGTCAGACCAAGAGCTAGCTCGCATGGTGTATAATAAGCACGTACCGGTGCCCGCATGTCTTTAAGCAATCGCATGGCCGCACTGTTTGTCACTGCGAGCTGTCATCAAATCCCACTTAAACTGCCGCCATGCACGATGGCGGGTAATCATGGAACCGACCGTCCAGACTTTCAAAATTTGACTCCTTGCTGCTTAATTTACAATACAAAGGATCGCCTGAGTGCTTGGACCTCTATCTTGCCATTTGCATTGACCGGCAATGATTCCATGAAGCGAAAGTGCTTGGGGATCTTGTAGTCTGCTAGCCGGCTTCTGAGGAATTTGTCCATG
Source organism: Convolutriloba macropyga (assembly GCF_964194025.1). Classification (NCBI taxonomy): domain Eukaryota; kingdom Metazoa; phylum Xenacoelomorpha; order Acoela; family Convolutidae; genus Convolutriloba; species Convolutriloba macropyga. The sequence continues at coordinate 10,250 of NW_027451089.1, forward strand.
CTGTCAGCTGTCACGCTGTCTACCTGCCCCTCCGGCACAGCTATCCAACAGCAGATCTCCTCAATGCCGCTGCCCACCTTCACACCCCCGACTGCTACCATCCCTAAATCGAGCCCTGGATAGGAGCTCACTGCGTTTACTACCTCCGCCGTGTCGACATTAAAGCCCCTGGCAGTGACAATGACTTCGCTCTCTCTCCCAGCGACAACCAGCAGCCTGGTCACCTCGCTGCTCCCTGCGTCCAGCTGTACGTCAAGGAAGCGCCCGCGGTCTCCGGTAACGTACGTTCGTGGCCCCGGCCTGTTGGCAGGGCTATCCTCTCCATGCATTTGGAACAGCCTGGCCTGTGCCTCCGGGGCATTGAAGTATCCGTTGGAGCCGAAGGCCGTGTTGACGACAATGCTGCCCACCAGTCCAGGGGGAACCTCCTCCCCTGTCGTCAGATCTATCATCGAGACGCTTTGGGGAACCTGGAGTGGACCCCCCATCACGCCGGCCGGCAGAACCGGGGGAAGCTCAGGATGCCGGTCTAGGTACCGCAGCCACAGGAGGAGCTTGTCTGGAGGCAAAGCAGAGATGCTGCCAACCTCAGTAGAGCCGTACCCGTGAACGAAAGCGATGCGGGGGAACATGGACACCACGCGTTGCACAAGTGGCAAGGGGAAGGAGGCGCCCATGAAAATGATGCTTTTCACATTTGAGGAATTGATGGCTTCCACAGTACTATCTGGAAGCCGCGACATGGCATCCATGATCATCGGTGTCCAGACCAGGTACCAGGGCTGATGTTGAACGACAGCCTCAGCATACTCTCTGGCATCGAATCCATAGCCACGGTACAGGACGGTTGGGATGCCGTTGTACAGGGCAGACAGCGTCCCCAGCGCCCCGCTGACAAGTGCAGTGTTCTGCGCCGACATGTACTTGGCTCCTGGCAGAGCCATGGCCTTGAAGTGGAGGAGGGACGGGATGAAGCCGATGTGTGTGTGCCGCACAATCTTGGGAGCTCCAGTAGTTCCACTGGTCATGTAGTATACAAAGTCATCGAAGGGAGCGGCGGCCCTATCTTCACACAACTCCTTAGCGCTGTCCAGCAGAACTGCAGCATCCTGTCTATCCCAGCCTCCTTCCTCCTGCAGCAACTGCTCATAGCTGATGGTCGCACCCTCCATCTTGCCGCCCCACGTGACCACTGGTGTTGCCTGCTGCTCCATCCATGAGTTGCCCTGCGAGGCAACAGTTTTGGCTATGCCCCGATCAGAATGGGAATCGCTGGAAGACTGGGCAGGTAGGTACATCGATACAGCTAGAGCGGGCGGTATCCTGGGGAGCTATTCTGACCTGGCGTGCGAGGACGCTGCCGTAGTATCTGCTGGTGCAGAAGAGCGCATCCAGCTTCATGTTCTGAAGAGTGTTCTCCACCTCCGTCGGGTGCAGCACATCCGGAATGGGTAGTATTTTGAGCCCAGCAGTTCTGCATGCCATGAAGAGCTCGGGGACCTCAAGCTCTGTCTCCACGATCACCCCCACTGTGGCGCCTTTTGGGAGAGCCAAGTTACCACCGTTTCCAGCCGCGAAGATTGTGGCCAGAGCGAGCGAACGAGCAGACAACGCTCCGAAAGTGAGCTGGCGGCCGTCCATCCAGATCGCGGTTTCACTGTGTCGCTCAAGGGGAAAGACGGGGAACTGAGGCAGCGCCTTGGTGTCGAGGACAGCCGCCGGAGAAGGATCGGTCGCGACTAAGCGAGACGTTGTGCCTGATGGTGGGGACGCCTTTTCGAGAAGTGAGCCGATTAGTTTCCACCTGGTCGCACGTGGAACTCGTGCCCGTGCCCGCCACCACCCATCGAGGACGCGCGAAGTCAACATAATGCTCACCACACGCGCAGTGGCGTTATGCAGCGTGTAAGTGCCACCTTCTGGATATACAGGAATTAGCACCTACCTGCGAGGGTTTTTACCAGAGAGCAGCAGTACCTGGGTATCGGCTAGATAGCATGCAGCATCGATGGCATGAACATTCCAGAGATGCCGACGAGACGTCTCGCTGATCGGTACTGATCGGTACTCGTAGGTGCGGACAGGGTACGGATACCTGCGGATACCTACCCTACCCACGCTGCCTACCCTACCTGCGGATCCCTACCCTACCTACGCTACCCTACCTACCCTACCTGCCGATACCTACCCTACCTACCCTACCTACGCTACCCTACCTACCTACCCTACGGACGCTGCCTCCCCCACTCCTGTAGGTGATGGGATGGTTACAGGGGGGCAGGAGCCGGGGGCTGGGAGACAGCCCTACCCACTCCCGTAGGTAGGGTACGTAGCCCCCCGCCATCGCCTCGTCCCCCCGCTTATGGAGGAGGGTGGCCGCGTTGGCTCCCTCTAGATTTGCATGCGTGTTTCGGGGTAAACCCCGGGATATCCATAGGTTTTGCAGATTAGGAATCTCCTCTGAGAGATGACAGCCAGACATGAAGGCCCTGATCCTGTACGAGTAAGGATGTACGTCATATCGGGGTACATGTTTCATGGAAAGTTCGGATATTATCTCCCTTCTTCTCCTTGTTTCTCCCTTCTCCCTCCTTCTTTCCCTCCCTGTTCCGTGATGACCATTTCATAAAATCCGGGGCCAAACATGGCCGCGCCATCTCGAAAGAGTGGGGCAAGGGTTTTTCGACCCACCTTCTCCCGGAGGTGAAAAAAAAAATTGGCCGCGCAATAATATATTCGCGGACGTGTCCAGGCGTGTCGCACATGTAGCGATATGCAGCTTCTGGTTTGATGTCAAGATCGGTTCGCTCCCTACTGTTTATTCCAACCCCGACAAGCAACGCCCAATACGCAAAAACTGTTACGATCACATTTCGAGGTGTGGCGCCAATCTCGCATCCACGTCTCGGAAATCATACCTCACTCACGTCCAGCAGCTGGTGCGCCCAGGCTGCCTGTTACGCCGAAGTGGTTCCTGTCCACCAAACGGGCGTTGCCCTTGTCTGGCTGTAGAGACTTCAAAGTCCTAACCCTGGTTTCTACCCAGCACCTTCCCCACAGTTTCCTGACCCATCTGTCCCAGCATGGGTGGATCGGAACGTACGCCAGCAGCCTCCGCGAAGGCCCGCGGCTCAGAGCTGTATGGAGATGGGGACTACGCCGGTGCAGGTGCTCTTTGTGGCCTCTCCTCAGAGTGGGGTAGCAGAACCTTCAGACCTTCATCCACCTCTACCTGCTAGGCTGCGTGCTCCCGGGCTATCGCTGTGGGCAAGGAGACAGCACACTGGACATGAGAGGGACAACATACGTATTGAAATGTCTAATACTTCCGTTCTCATGATACAGAGGCAGCCTTTGCGGAGGCCATATCTATGGCTGGGAGGGAGGACAAGGCCGACCTCCACATCTTCTACTCCAACCGCTGCGCTGCCAGGATGCAGCTTGGTAACACGGATGGTGCTTTGCAGGTGAGCTCACCGCCTCGGCATGACATGTGGGCAGACCCACCTAGGTCCACGCTCTCGTTCCCA
>NW_027451090.1:0-16537 GCF_964194025.1 Convolutriloba macropyga
CTAGCTAGCTTGAACTTGAGCTAGCTGCTAGCTTGAGCTTGAGCTAGCTAGCTAGCTTGAGCTTGAGCTAGCTAGCTAGCTTGAGCTTGAGCTTGAGCTAGCTAGCTTGAGCTTGAGCTTGAGCTAGCTAGCTAGCTTGAGCTTGAGCTAGCTAGCTTGAGCTTGAGCTAGCTAGCTTGAGCTTGAGCTAGCTAGCTAGCTTGAGCTTGAGCTAGCTAGCTAGCTTGAACTTGAGCTAGCTAGCTAGCTTGAGCTTGAGCTAGCTAGCTAGCTTGAGCTAGCTAGCTAGCTTGAGCTTGAGCTTGAGCTTGAGCTAGCTAGCTTGAGCTTGAGCTAGCTAGCTAGCTTGAGCTTGAGCTAGCTAGCCAGCTTGAGCTTGAGCTAGCTAGCTAGCTTGAGCTTGAGCTTGAGCTAGCTAGCTTGAGCTTGAGCTTGAGCTAGCTAGCTAGCTTGAGCTTGAGCTAGCTAGCTAGCTTGAGCTTGAGCTTGAGCTAGCTAGCTTGAGCTTGAGCTTGAGCTAGCTAGCTAGCTTGAGCTTGAGCTAGCTAGCTTGAGCTTGAGCTAGCTAGCTTGAGATTGAGCTAGCTAGCTAGCTTGTGCTTGAGCTAGCTAGCTAGCTTGAGCTTGAGCTTGAGCTAGCTGGCTTGAGCTTGAGCTAGCTAGCTTGAGCTTGAGCTAGCTAGCTTGAGCTTGAGCTAGCTAGCTAGCTTGAACTTGAGCTAGCTAGCTAGCTTGAGCTTGAGCTTGAGCTAGCTAGCTAGCTTGAGCTTGAGCTAGCTAGCTAGCTTGAGCTTGAGCTTGAGCTAGCTAGCTTGAGCTTGAGCTTGAGCTAGCTAGCTAGCTTGAGCTTGAGCTAGCTAGCTTGAGCTTGAGCTAGCTAGCTTGAGCTTGAGCTAGCTAGCTAGCTTGAGCTTGAGCTAGCTAGCTAGCTTGAACTTGAGCTAGCTAGCTAGCTTGAGCTTGAGCTAGCTAGCTAGCTTGAGCTAGCTAGCTAGCTTGAGCTTGAGCTTGAGCTTGAGCTAGCTAGCTTGAGCTTGAGCTAGCTAGCTAGCTTGAGCTTGAGCTAGCTAGCTAGCTTGAGCTTGAGCTAGCTAGCTAGCTTGAGCTTGAGCTTGAGCTAGCTAGCTTGAGCTTGAGCTTGAGCTAGCTAGCTAGCTTGAGCTTGAGCTAGCTAGCTTGAGCTTGAGCTAGCTAGCTTGAGCTTGAGCTAGCTAGCTAGCTTGAGCTTGAGCTAGCTAGCTAGCTTGAGCTTGAGCTAGCTGGCTTGAGCTTGAGCTAGATAGCTTGAGCTTGAGCTAGCTAGCTAGCTTGAGCTAGCTAGCTAGAGCTCGACCTATGAAAAGCTGCGCAAACACTTATTCTATAATAATTGCGAAAATTAAAAATTTCACAAGTGAAAAGCTGCATAAACAGTAATTCTATGTGTGGGGCATTATTAGGGGGAGGTGTCTTGTCAAAATATGGCTGGACTAAAGACCTCAACCCAGATAGGGTGGAAGGCCCTATGATCGGTCTGTTACTAATCGGTGACCGATAAAGACCTGACCAAGGCCTGTAGTAAGCTTGGTTAGGCATTACAGGAGATAACACTAAGACCGAGGGGTCTTAGAGAGCCCTCTAGCGGGGCGAATAGAGCTAGATCGAGCCTTGGGAAAGCTAGATCGAGCAGGACTGAAGCTAAAGGATAGACCGAGAGGTCTGTCTGGTCCTCCTAGAGAGGCCAAGAGAAAGTACGAGAAGCCAACTAAAGCTTGATCGGGCCTTCAGCAAGCACGACCGAGCTGTACCGGAGCTAACACTAAGACCGAGGGGTCTTAGAGAGCCCTCTAGCGGGGCGAATAGAGCTAGATCGAGCCTTGGGAAAGCTAGATCGAGCAGGACTGAAGCTAAACGATAGACCGAGAGGTCTGTCTGGTCCTCCTAGAGAGGCCAAGAGAAAAAACGAGAAGCTAACTAAAGCTTGATCGGGCCTTCAGCAAGCACGACCGAGCTGTACCGGAGCTAACACTAAGACCGAGGGGTCTTAGAGAGCCCTCTAGCGGGGCGAATAGAGCTTGATCAAGCCTTGGGCAAGCTAGATCGAGCAGGACTGAAGCTAAGCAAGAGACCGAGAGGTCTGTCTGGTCCTCCTAGAGAGGCCAAGAGAAAGTACGAGAAGCCAACTAAAGCTTGATCGGGCCTTCAGCAAGCACGACCGAGCTGTACCGGAGCTAACACTAAGACCGAGGGGTCTTAGAGAGCCCTCTAGCGGGGCGAATAGAGCTAGATCGAGCCTTGGGAAAGCTAGATCGAGCAGGACTGAAGCTAAACGATAGACCGAGAGGTCTGTCTGGTCCTCCTAGAGAGGCCAAGAGAAAGTACGAGAAGCTAACTAAAGCTTGATCGCGCCTTCAGCAAGCACGATTGAGCAAGACCGGAGCTAACACTAAGACCGAAGTGTCTTAGAGAGCCCTCTGGTGGGGCGAATAGAGCTAGATCGAGCCTTGGGAAAGCTAGATCGAGTAAGATTGAAGCTGAAAGAGTGTCAGAGGAGCAAATGAACCTCCAAAAAGTGAAAATCAAATTTTAGAAAAAACACAAGTTAAATACTGCATGGACAGTATTTCTATGTGTGGGGCATTATTAGGGGGAGGTGTCTTGTCAAAATATGGCTGGACTAAAGACCTCAACCCGGATAGGGTGGAAGGCCCCATGATCGGTCTGTTACTAATCGGTGACCGATAAAGACCTGACCAAGGCCTGTAGTAAGCTTGGTTAGGCATTACAGGAGTTAACACTAAGACCGAGGGGTCTTAGAGAGCCCTCTAGCGGGGCGAATAGAGCTAGATCGAGCCTTGGGAAAGCTAGATCGAGCAGGACTGAAGCTAAGCAAGAGACCGAAAGGTCTGTCTGGTCCTCCTAGAGAGGCCAAGAGAAAGTACGAGAAGCTAACTAAAGCTTGATCAGGCCTTCAGCAAGCACGACCGAGCTGTACCGGAGCTAACACTAAGACCGAGGGGTCTTAGAGAGCCCTCTAGCAGGGCGAATAGATCTAGATCGAGCCTTGGGAAAGCTAGATCGAGCAGGACTGAAGCTAAACGATAGACCGAGAGGTCTGTCTGGTCCTCCTAGAGAGGCCAAGAGAAAGTACGAGAAGCTAACTAAAGCTTGATCGGGCCTTCAGCAAGCACGACCGAGCTGTACCGGAGCTAACACTAAGACCGAGGGGTCTTAGAGAGCCCTCTAGCAGGGCGAATAGAGCTAGATCGAGCCTTGGGAAAGCTAGATCAAGCAGGACTGAAGCTAAACGATAGACCGAGAGGTCTGTCTGGTCCTCCTATAGAGGCCAAGAGAAAGTACGAGAATCTAACTAAAGCTTGATCGGGCCTTCAGCAAGCACGACCGAGCTGTACCGGAGCTAACACTAAGACCGAGGGGTCTTAGAGAGCCCTCTAGCAGGGCGAATAGAGCTAGATCGAGCCTTGGGAAAGCTAGATCGAGCAGGACTGAAGCTAAACGATAGACCGAGAGGTCTGTCTGGTCCTCCTAGAGAGGCCAAGAGGAAGTACGAGAAGCTAACTAAAGCTTGATCGCGCCTTCAGCAAGCACGATTGAGCAAGACCGGAGCTAACACTAAGACCGAAGTGTCTTAGAGAGCCCTCTAGTGGGGCGAATAGAGCTAGATCGAGCCTTGGGAAAGCTAGATCGAGTAAGATTGAAGCTGAAAGAGTGTCAGAGGAGCAAATGAACCTCCAAAAAGTGAAAATCAAATTTTAGAAAAAAACACAAGTTAAATACTGCATGGACAGTAATTCTATGTGTGGGGCATTATTAGGGAGAGGTGTCTTGTCAAAATATGGCTGGACTAAAGACCTCAACCCGGATAGGGTGGAAGGCCCTATGATTGGTCTGTTACTAATCGGTGACCGATAAAGACCTGACCAAGGCCTGTAGTAAGCTTGGTTAGGCATTACAGAAGATAACACTAAGACCGAGGGGTCTTAGAGAGCCCTCTAGCGGGGCGAATAGAGCTTGATCAAGCCTTGGGCAAGCTAGATCGAGCAGGACTGAAGCTAAACGATAGACCGAGAGGTCTGTCTGGTCCTCCTAGAGAGGCCAAGAGAAAGTACGAGAATCTAACTAAAGCTGGGTCGGGCCTTCAGCAAGCACGACCGAGCAGTACCGGAGCTAACACTAAGACCGAGGGGTCTTAGAGAGCCCTCTAGTGGGGCGAATAGAGCTAGATCGAGCCTTGGGAAAGCTAGATCGAGCAGGACTGAAGCTAAACGATAAACCGAAAGGTCTGACGGGTCCTCATAAGAGGCATGGAGAAAGATCTGATACTAAAGTACCTCTCGGAAGTAATAAAATATGCCTGATGAAGCCGGGTATGATGTTTGTTGTTTGATGGCATTCATCGATTAGGTCTGGTGGATTCCCCATTACTCCGAGTGGTACTAGTAGAGGCTCCTACAGGGGTGAGCAAAGCGAGATCAAGCCTTAGGCAAGCTAGATCGAGCAGAACTGAAGCTGAAAAGCAAAATAAATGACAGGTCTGTCCAAATCAATAAACTTGAAATCCAGTGTGGTCACCACGGGTCACGAGGTGAATTCCTAGCGATTGTCTGCTGAACGTATAGGAAGGCCCGAAACGAACGATAATTTCATTGCACAGTGGAGATACTATACGTTCAGGAGTAGCATACATCGGGTTTGATCTATGATCATGTCTGGTCTCCGAGGATCCACCGGGTTACCAACTGGCACCGCTGTACTGGGTGTAAAACTGGGCCACCTGAAGTCCCGGGTGTAAAACTAGGTGCCTCTGTGCCAAAGTAGCGGCTTGCGTAGTGCATTATGCCTCCGGCTTGCGAAATGGTTATAAGCAATAACAACAGGACGCCGCGGGGTGTTCACTTAAAGGAGTAACGTTCTCTCAAGGGAGGGGATCTAAAAATCTTGATAAAACATTTATTCTATGCAAAATTTGTGCGCAAATTTTGCAAAGTAAAAAGCTGCACTGTAGCAAATTCTATGTGTGTAGCATTATTAGGGAAGTGTTGTTTGATGGCACCTCTCTACTTGATGCACCAAAGAACTACCTTGATGGCTCATGACCGCTGGTAATCTGTCGTCGCTAGTAGTTCGGAACTGAGAACAAATATGTTCGCAAATTACAACAATTATACAGCATATTGCTGAATAAAGCAGAACCGAATAATACTCAGTGACTTTACACCAAGACTGACTAATGTCTGGATTGTATCGTCCTACTCGAGTAAGGCGAAGAAAAGCTAGAAAGATACGCTTTTCACAAAGCAGGCTTAATGCATGCAAACCAAGGAGGAAGGAGTGATGCCCCTCCTTATAATAAGCAGAACCAAATAAAGAACAGACAGCATCATCTGTACAGTGACCAAGAAGAGGTGAAACTTCTGTATGTGAAAAGGCAATTTGAGCGAGATTTATTAGCAGACTAGTATTATGTTGTTTCTAGTAGGCGAAAGCCGAAACATCAACATGTGAAAATCTGATATTAAATCCTCAATCATTTTCCCTAGTATTATACAGCTATGAGTAACCTTAATTGGACACGGCAATTATTGCTGACCGGTGAAACTTTCGCATGGGAAAGACACACACACTTCTTGACAAAGCAATAAGTATTATGCTGTTTCTAGTACGCGAAAGCAGAAACATCAGCATGTGAAAGTTGTGAAGTTGAAGAATTTTTGTGTTGAGTACGATGTTGTTACTAGTAACCATGTCGACAGCTGAGAACTGTTCTCTAACCAATAGAAGGTGAAACTTCTGTATGTGAAAAGGCAATTTGAGCGAGATTTCTTAGCAGACTAGTATTATGTTGTTTCTAGTAGGCGAAAGCCGAAACATCAACATGTGAAAATCTGATATTAAATCCTCAATCATTTTCCCTAGTATTATACAGCTACTAGTAGCCGTAATTGGTCAGGGAAACATTGTTGACCGGTGAAACTTCACATGGGAAAGACACACAAATTACTTGACAAAACAATAAGTATTATGCTGTTTCTAGTATGCGAAAGCAGAAACATCAGCATGTGAAAGTTGTGAAGTTGAAAAGTTTTTGTGTTGAGTACGGTGTTGTTACTAGTAACCATGTCGACAGCTGGAAAGCTGTTCTCTAACCAATAAAAGGTAAAACTTCTGTATCTGAAGAGGCGGCGTGATTGAGATTTTTAACAGACTAGTATTATGTTGTTTCTAGTAGGCGAGAGCCGAAACATCGACATGTGAACATCTGGTTTTTAAATCATGAGTCAATTCTCCCTAGTATGATACAGTTGTTAGCCGGTATTGGTAACAGTAGAACAGAGATTTGGAGGGCAAAACCTGCTCATGGGAAATGCTCACAGAGCGCTATCTACCAGTACACATAGTATTATGCTGTTTCTAGTACGCGCGAGCCGAAACATCAGCATGTGAAATGTGTAATCGTGGGTAACTCTAAGTTGTAGAGTACTGTGTAGTAACTAGTAGCCATGCCAAAGCATGCATTGAAACTCTTCGTGATTTAAAAAGCTCAAAGCAAGATTGACGAGGCCGCAAGGCTATGTCTTTCTAAATTCGAACAAATCGAAAGATTGTTCAAAGTACAATTAAACTGATTGATCCTGTCAGTTGCCATATGCTTGTCTGAAAGACTAAGCCATGCATGTGCAAGCGAAGCTTGAAAAAGTGGAACCGCGAATGGCTCATTAAATCAGTTACTATCTATTAGTTGATTTGCAAGCTAAATGAATAACTGCGGTAACCCTGCAGCTAATGCATGCTGATTGTCCGACACTGTCGGAGACTTTTACAAGACTACACCGGGTGATTTGCTAAGTACAGACACATCCCGTGATGAGTCCTAGTAACTGAAAGATCCCAGATAGCTTCGGCTTGGGGACGGAACTTCCGAATTTCTGACCTATCAACCTATGATGGTAGTGTAACGGACTACCATGGTTGTGACGGGTAACGGGGAATCAGGGTTCGATTCCGGAGAGGGAGCCTTAGAAACGGCTACCACATCCAAGGAAGGCAGCAGGCACGCAAATTACCCACTCTCCGCACGAGGAGGTAGTGACTAGAAATAATGATATGAACCTTTATGGTTTGTAATCAGAATGGAATGGACTTAAAAGCTCCATTGATGAACGAGTAGAGGGCAAGTCTGGTGCCAGCAGCCGCGGTAATACCAGCCTCTACAAGCGTATGCAATAGTTGCTGCGTTTAAAAAGCTCATAGTTGGATCTGTTTGAGTAGAACGGCAACATGGTCTTCAGTTAAATCTGTTGACTCGTTCCGCTCATCCTTCGCATCGAAGAAATAGTTTGCACTTAAATGTGACGAACTGTGGAAACGGTGTTTTCACCCTGAGAAAATTAGAGTGTTCAAAGCATCCTTTGGGATCGAATAATAAAGCATGGAATAATGGAGAATGACCCGCTACTCGATTGATGCCGGTTGGCTGAGTGCGGTAATGATTGAAAGGAACAGACGGGGGCATTTGTATTGCTACGTTAGAGGTGAAATTCTTGGATCGTGGCAAGACAAACTACTGCGAAAGCATTTGCCAAGAATGTTTTCATTAATCAAGAACGAAAGTCAGAGTATTGAAGAGGATTAGATACCCTCGTAATTCTGACCATAAACTATACCAACCTACAATTTGTCAAAGTCGATCTTGACTTGGCAAGAGATTAACCGGGAAACCAAAGTTTATTGGTTCCGGGGGAAGTATGGTTGCAAAATCGAAACTTAAAGGAATTGACGGAAGGGCACCACCAGGAGTGGAGCCTGCGGCTTAATTTGACTCAACACGGGAAAACTCACCCGGTCCAGACATCTTAAGGATTGACAGATTGAATATCTTTCATGATTATATGGGCGGTGGTGCATGGCCGTTCTTAGTTAGTGGAGTGATCTGTCTGGTTAATTCCGATAACGAACGAGATCTTCTCCATCTAAATAATGAAATTCACTATATGTGAATTCAAACACTTCTTAGAGGAACTATGCGGAATTAAATACCGCAGATGAAGTGAGGCTATAACAGGTCTGTGATGCCCTTAGATGTTCTGGACTGCACGCGCGCTACACTGTGTACTTTTAGATTGAGTACTCAGCCCTTGGTCCGAAATGGACTGGGCAATCAGAGAAAAGTACAGCGCTTCAAGGGGATCGTCTGTTGTAACTTGCAGACGTGAACCAGGAATTCCTGGTACTTATGAGTCAACAACTCATAGGGATTACGTCCCTGCCCTTTGTACACACCGCCCGTCGCTACTACTGATTGGATAGTTAAGCAAGAATTGCAAATTCCTACTGTTGGGACTTCGGTCTCCGGCAACGGGATGAAGCGGATCGAGCTTAATTGTCTAGAGGAAGTAAAAGTCGTAACAAGGTTTCCGTAGGGGAACCTGCGGAAGGATCAGTGATTGATTCCTTCGGGCATGGCTGCTGGTAGAGGCCATGTCTGTAGTGCGCATGACGCTCTGTCGCTAGAGATTGCTTGGCAACCAATCTCGAATTATGTATCGAGCTCAAAAACTACTTGTGTGGATACATAGTTCAGCAGTCATGGCAAGGGACTGCTTAAAGGGAGACTAGTTAGCAAAAGCAGCCTAGCAGAACTGCAGCTATCTAGATCTCAGAAGCTGGGTTATAGAAGCCCAGCTATAGACTTGTGAATGAGAAAGGCCTAAAAAGGTCCACAAGTCGCGTGGTTAGAACCGACACGCAAAAATCCCAGCGAGTGACAGAGCGTTGCGCTGTTCAGTGGGAAAGAGTTGAGCTACTCGGGGCGCCCACTGAACTTGCTCCGAGCCAAAGGCTCGAAAAAACACAGCTTAGCCTCAGATCCTTTACATAGAAGGCTAGCTAAAATAAACTTACCTTGGACGAGGGTAAAGTTTAGTCAGTTCTTAGGGGAGAGTAATCCACAGCTTCTCGCCCTCTGAACATTCTCCCAGATATGTAGGTCTGGGAGAGTCTCCTCCTGTTCTTCGGAATCTGGAGGTAGACAAAGACAGTACGATACGATCTTGCATCGGGATGACTAACCGATAATGATCATAATCTGACAATTTTTCCGGCTTGAGGCACCGGAGTCAGATTAAAGACACATACTGAACTAAAGGCGTATGTGCAAAGCTTGTCGGAGTGTAGAGAGTCAAGCTGAGTTGACTCGTCACGTGGTGATGACAACAGCCATGTGCAAAACACTCACAACTTTATCGTCTATGTGGAAAAGGTTGCTAACAGCGCTCTCTATGAGAGGCCCTCGCATATAACTATACGAGGAAAAGGCGATAGAGTTGTTTGAATGTGGGGCAGGTTCATCGACAAGCTAAGTTGATCACATTCTTGTTGTGGCATCCTACTAGAATTGGTCACGGTCTGCACCAACTCTCCCCAAGTTGGCCAGACTTAAAACTAGAAATAAGGTTTGCAGCTATGTGAACCTAGAAACTGTAAAGGAGTTGAAAGAACTTAAAGGAATTGAAAGAGGCCTTGAGGTATATCCTCTTGGTAAAGACCCACAAAAGCTCACAAAAGTGGCTTCGAAGGGCAAAACTGGTTCATCCAAAACAATTGGAGAGCTTAAAGCAGAACCAATTCGAATGAAACACTATTGGTGAAACTTCATCATGAGAACGTCACAAGCTGATCACGCTCTATGATATGACTAGTATTATGTTGCTTCTAGTAGGCTAAGCGCAAGCCGAAACATCAACATGTGAAAGTCGTAGAATTTTGCAATCAAACTGTGGCTAGTACTGTGATGTTACTAGTAACCTGGTGTTCCGTCATATGGCCAAGAGAGCATTTGAAGGCGAAACTTCTGCATGGGAAAGCTGCATCATGATCAAAATTTTATATCGAGTATTATGTTGACGTTAGTAGGCCTTGGCCGAAAACGCAGCATGTGAAAGGTATAGATAAAAGTTATTGTTGCAGTCAGTACTGTGTAGTTACTAGTAGCTGGATTTAAGCTCAAAATGAGACACTGTTGGTGAAACTTCATCATGAGAATGTCACAAGCTGATCAAGCTCTATGATATGACTAGTATTATGTTGCTTCTAGTAGGCTAAGCGCAAGCCGAAACATCAACATGTGAAAGTCGTAGAATTTTGCGATCAAATTGTGGCTAGTACTGTGATGTTACTAGTAACCTTGTGTTACGTCATATGGCCAAGAGAGCATTTGAAGGCGAAACTTCTGCATGGGGAAGCTGCATCATGAACAAAAGTTTATATCGAGTATTATGTTGACATTAGTAGGCCCTGGCCGAAAGCGCAGCATGTGAAAGGTATAGATAAAAGTTATCGTTGCAGTCAGTACTGTGTAGTTACTAGTAGCTGGATTTAAGCTCGAAATGAGACACTGTTGGTGAAACTTCATCATGAGAACGTCACAAGCTGATCACGCTCCATGATATGACTAGTATTATGTTGCTTCTAGTAGGCTAAGCGCAAGCCGAAACATCAACATGTGAAAGTCGTAGAATTTTGCGATCAAATTGTGGCTAGTACTGTGATGTTACTAGTAACCTTGTGTTACGTCATATGGCCAAGAGAGCATTTGAAGGCGAAACTTCTGCATGGGGAAGCTGCATCATGAACAAAAGTTTATATCGAGTATTATGTTGACGTTAGTAGGCCCTGGCCGAAAGCGCAGCATGTGAAAGGTATAGATAAAAGTTAGCGTTGCAGTCAGTACTGTGTAGTTACTAGTAGCTGGATTTAAGCTCGAAATGAGACACTGTTGGTGAAACTTCATCATGAGAACGTCACAAGCTGATCACGCTCTATGATATGACTAGTATTATGTTGCTTCTAGTAGGCTAAGCGCAAGCCGAAACATCAACATGTGAAAGTCGTAGAATTTTGCAATCAAACTGTGGCTAGTACTGTGATGTTACTAGTAACCTTTTCTTACGTCATATGGCCAAGAGAGCATTTGAAGGCGAAACTTCTGCATGGGGAAGCTGCATCATGAACAAAAGTTTATATCGAGTATTATGTTGACGTTAGTAGGCCCTGGCCGAAAGCGCAGCATGTGAAAGGTATAGATAAAAGTTATCGTTGCAGTCAGTACTGTGTAGTTACTAGTAGCTGGATTTAAGCTCGAAGTGAGACACTGTTGGTGAAACTTCATCATGAGAACGTCACAAGCTGATCACGCTCTATGATATGACTAGTATTATGTTGCTTATAGTAGGCTAAGCGCAAGCCGAAACATCAACATGTGAAAGTCGTAGAATTTTGCGATCAAATTGTGGCTAGTACTGTGATGTTACTAGTAACCTTGTGTTACGTCATATGGCCAAGAGAGCATTTGAAGGCGAAACTTCTGCATGGGGAAGCTGCATCATGAACAAAAGTTTATATCGAGTATTATGTTGACGTTAGTAGGCCCTGGCCGAAAGCGCAGCATGTGAAAGGTATAGATAAAAGTTAGCGTTGCAGTCAGTACTGTGTAGTTACTAGTAGCTGGATTTAAGCTCGAAATGAGACACTGTTGGTGAAACTTCATCATGAGAACGTCACAAGCTGATCACGCTCTATGATATGACTAGTATTATGTTGCTTCTAGTAGGCTAAGCGCAAGCCGAAACATCAACATGTGAAAGTCGTAGAATTTTGCAATCAAACTGTGGCTAGTACTGTGATGTTACTAGTAACCTTTTCTTACGTCATATGGCCAAGAGAGCATTTGAAGGCGAAACTTCTGCATGGGGAAGCTGCATCATGAACAAAAGTTTATATCGAGTATTATGTTGACGTTAGTAGGCCCTGGCCGAAAGCGCAGCATGTGAAAGGTATAGATAAAAGTTATCGTTGCAGTCAGTACTGTGTAGTTACTAGTAGCTGGATTTAAGCTCGAAGTGAGACACTGTTGGTGAAACTTCATCATGAGAACGTCACAAGCTGATCACGCTCTATGATATGACTAGTATTATGTTGCTTATAGTAGGCTAAGCGCAAGCCGAAACATCAACATGTGAAAGTCGTAGAATTTTGCGATCAAACTGTGGCTAGTACTTTGATGATGCTTGTAGCCAACCGAATTGGTTGAAAAGCCCAATAAGTAAGCTAACTTGGGAGAGCTTGTTGGAAACCAAATGCTACTAGATTGGTCCAAATACATCCTTCAACAGGGGATCACTTGGCTCGCTTTACGAAGAGGAGCACAGCTATATGTGTTAATTCGGTATGAATCGCAAGATTTGTTTACCGACCTCTCTAACGCAAAAGGCGGTCTCGGCTTCGGCTGTTGACTGCGTCCGATTCAGGGTTATATAACTCTCGATTGAACACATTGATGTTCTATTGTTGGTGCTTCCAATAAAATTGGAACACTTAAAGCAGAACCGATTCAAATAATAGCATTCTGATCAATGATTGCATTCCTTGATCAAGAACTGCTGGAGTCATTGTGATGGCGAATTTTCTTCATAAGAAAATTGCAAAGAGACGGAACTTAATGAGACTAGTATTATGTTGTTTCTAGTAAGCGGAAGCTGAAACAGCAACATGTGAAAATCAAGTTTTGTTCAATGATCTCGAGGCGATAAGTACTATGAAGCAACTAGTAGCCTAAGCATGACTCAGATTTGAGACAGTCAAAAAGACTGGCGAAACTTCTTCACATGAAAGTTACATAGAGAACTACAAATGTATACAGCGAGTATTATGTTGTTTCTAGTAGGCGAAAGCTGAAACATCAACATGTGAAAGTTGTCTGCAAACTGTAGAACGATATGTGATTAGTACTGTGCTGTTACTAGTAGCCAGTCTGACTGTAGAAGCCAAGACAAAGGGAAACTAATGCATCTGAAAAGGACAAGTTATGGAAAGGTATGCACGATAAGTATTATGTTGTTTCTAGTAAGCGGCAGCTGAAACATCAACATGTGAACGTCGTTGTGTACAGTAACCTAGAACTATATAGTCCTTAGTAACGTGCATTTACTAGTACCTGTAATTGGTATTCAGACTCAGGCAGTTTGGAATAGTTTGGCAAAGATGCACCAGAGAAAACTGGGATTTGATACAGAAATTGTTGAATACAAGTATTATGCTGCTTCTAGTAGGTTGAATCCGAAACATCAGCATGTGAAAATTGAAAACATTTCTGGTTCGAATTGTCACAAGTATTTGGTGATCTGAGTAGCCAAACTCACTACAACGCCAATTGAAGGCAAAAATTCTCAACGGGAAAAGCTATTCTCATTGAATGAGCTAACAAGACGAGTATTATGTTGCTTCTAGTAGGCGAAAGCCAAAACATCAACATGTGAAAGTCTTGCTGAACAAATTTAATGTTGTTGAGCTCAGTACCGTGTGAATTAGTAGCCATAATTGGCGAGCGAAAATTGAACTGGCGAAACTTCGTCTTTGGAAAATTGCAGATGCCGAGCACTTATTTTGCAACGAGTATTATGTTGACTGTAGTAAGCGAAAGCCGAAACAGCAACATGTGAAAGCTGTTGAAATTTGTGGTCATTTTGCAATAAGTACAAGGAGTGTAACTAGTAGCCAGGTCAAAATTTGGGATAAGAATGAGCAAAAATTCTGCATGAGAACAGTTGAAATTATGAAACTAAATTACAAAGACTAGTATTATGTTGTTTCGAGTACGCGAAAGCGGAAACATCAACATGTGAACGTTTGTAACGAAGTTTCGTTAATTTTCAGCCTAGTACTGAGCAAGAACGAGTAGCCTCATCTCCAATCCCACGCAAAATGTAGTGAAATATGTGAGTGAACCTTATTCACGGTGAGGGTTTCCCGAGGTCTGTATTGCAGCGAGTATTATGTTGCTTCTAGTAAGCGAAAGCTGAAACAACAACATTTGAAAGTTGGAATTAATGACTGAATGGAAACTTCGACCTGTGTTTGATAGTAGTAGCGAACAAAACTGCTGAATCGGTTTCTGTCTCATATTGGTCAGTGAACCAATTAAGAGACAATCAACTACATAACCTGAATTGGGCGAGAGAACCCCCTTAACTTAAGCATATCAGTAAGGGGAGGAAAAGAAATCAACTGAGAATCCCTTAGTAATGGCGAATGAACAGGGAAAAGCTCATCGGGAAGAGAAATGGCAACATTTCTCGGTGTCCGGTATGGTTTGATGCTAGACTGGTGAATTTGTCCTGATGTCTACTGGAAAGTAGCATCAAAGAAGGTGAAAATCCTGTAAAGGTCATTTTCGATACCAGTCATAATGGCTCATTCCTATGAGTAGAGTTGTTTGAAAGTGCAACTCGAAGCTGGAGATATGTCTCTCCAAAAGCTAATTATAAAGCGAGACCGATAGTAAACAAGTACCGTGAGGGAAAGTTGAAAAGCACTCTGAAGAGAGAGTGAAAAGTACGTGAAACTGTTGAAGGGGAACTGGAGTGAGCGTTACCATACTCAATGCCTTGATATTATATTCTCGGCTACCGAGTAGTGTAGTTGTCGTCTTTTGGCAAATCTTGTTAATGAATCGAGCAGAAGTTTTCCTCGGAATTCTTCTTGTTGATTCTAAACAAAATGAGATAAATTGATCTTGATTGCCTGTCTGACCTCAACTTCCTATTCAATGCTCTCTACAGCCCGTCTTGAAACACGGACCAAGGAGTGTGAGTTGCTTGCAAGTGTTGTCGCTCATTGAAAGCGCACACGCGAAATGAAAGTGAACAGTGTAATTTTTATGAATTGCACTACTTTGTGTGGTGAGGGCGCCGATTCGGTGTCCCGCAACCACGGACGGTTTTGCTCTTATTGCATGACTGATCCAGAGCAAGTAGCACACGACCCGAAAGATGGTGATCTATGCTTGGGCAGGGCGAAGCCACGGGAAACCATGGTGGAAGCCCGAAGCGGTTCTGACGTGCAAATCGATCGTCTGACCTGAGCATAGGGGCGAAAGACTAATCGAACCATCTAGTAGCTGGTTTCCTCCGAAGTTTCCCTCAGGATAGCAAAAGCTTGAGCAAGATTGAAAAATCTTCGCAAAGCAATTTCATCGGTTAAAGCGAATGATTAGAGGAATGGGGGAAAATTTTTCCTTCACCTATTCTCAAACTATAAATCGGTGAGATGTCCTTGTGACTTAATTGCACTTGGACTATGAATGCAAGCTTTTTGTGGGCCGCTTTTGGTAAGCAGAACCGGCGATGTGGGATGAACCAAAAGTTGGGTTAAGGCGCCTAACTACTTGCTCATGAGTCACCACAAAAGGTGTTGATTGATACTGACAGCAGGACGGTGGTCATGGAAGTTGAAATCCGCTAAGGAGTGTGTAACAACTCACCTGCCGAATCAATCAGCCCTGAAAATGGATGGCACTAGAGCTCGTGGCCTATACCCAACCATGAATATCAATATCTAACGCAAGTTAGATTAGAGAAAAAGAGCCTCACCAGCTCAAAAATGATATTCATGTGTAGGAGGACACATTGATTGCGCTAAAGTATGCACGCAAGTGTATGCGCGAAGCGATCAATGGAGCAGATCTTGGTGGAAGTAGCAAGTACTCAAATGAGAACTTTGAGGACTGAAGCGGGAAAGGCTTTCATGTGAACAGCGTTTGCACATGAGTTAGTCGATTCTAAAAGACAGGCTAATGCCAAAGTCTTGAATAGTGGTTTCTTGAAAACTGCTGAGTCTCGAAAGAGCATCGGGTTAAAATTCCCGAACTTACTCTCCTGGCATTGAGACGGCAACGTCATTGAGGTCGAACTTTGTCATTGGGACCTTGGGGAAGAGTTATCTTTTCTTTATAACACGTTGTAGAGTCCTTGGAATTGATTCAATCAGAGATAAGGCTCGAAGCGTGCAAGAGCACAGCAGCATTTGCTGTGTCCCAATTGTTCCTGGTGGCACATAAAAGTTTGGCTTAGCAGATGTCAGGAGAGTGAATCGTACCGATTACCGCATCAGGTCCCCAAGGTGAAAAGCCTCTGGTCTTGGAACAGTGTAGATAAGGGAAGTCGGCAAAATAGATCCGTACCTTCGGAAGAAGGATTGGCTCTGAGGAGTGGGTGTAACAAGCCTTTAGTTTGACGCTTCGGTCTGCTAAAGCGTGCGATGGCCTTCGGGTTGTTGGCGTTTGGTTTGACTGCTAGCTGATATGCTTTAGGTCTATTCTGTTGCACAAAAAACACTCGAACTCTGAACTGGTTCGGACAAGGGGAATCCGACTGTTTAATTAAAACAAAGCATTGCGATGGCTGGTGAAACGGTGTTGACGCAATGTGATTTCTGCCCAGTGCTCTGAATGTCAAAGTGAAGAAATTCAAATAAGCGCGGGTAAACGGCGGGAGTAACTATGACTCTCTTAAGGTAGCCAAATGCCTCGTCATCTAATTAGTGACGCGCATGAATGGATTAACGAGATTCCTACTGTCCCTATCTACTATCCAGCGAAACCACAGCTTTGGGAACGGGCAAAGCTAAATCAGTGGGGAAAGAAGACCCTGTTGAGCTTGACTCTAGTCTGACTTTGTGAAGTGGCTCGAAAGGTGTAGAATAA
>NW_027451091.1:0-42232 GCF_964194025.1 Convolutriloba macropyga
AATGTATTAAGATAGGGAATGAATTAGCATGTATTAAGATTAGGTATAGCGGTCTTAATGTATTAAGATAGGTTGCATGTATTAAGATTAGGGTCCATGTATTAAGATTAGGAATAGAATCTCCATGTATTAAGATTGGGTATAGCCGCCATGTATTAAGATTAGTTATAGCCGCCGACATGTATTAAGATTAGTTATAGCCGCCGACATGTATTGAGATTAGTTATAGCCGCCGACATGTATTAAGATTAGTTATAGCCGCGGACATGTATTGATTAGGTTCCGCCATGTATTAAGATAGGGTATGGGTTTTGTGTATGTATTTGTGCATGTACATTTTCCAGTAGTATAGTCGGTGCAAATGTGGGGGGTAGGTTCGCAGACGCTCCTGATTGGTTGAAATTTTGAGGGGAAAATATCAATGTTTGTGTAGTTATTAAGTGATTACGTGAGAACAATAGAATTGGCGTGGGTAATTAATTGCTGTAATTATGTGAGGGGCAATAATGTGACATGTTGAATTTTTGTTTACAAACTTCAGGTCATATTAAAATGTGAAATTAATTGGCGTGGGTTTTCAATTACCCTAGTTATCTGAGGGGTAATTATGTGACATGTTGAATTTTTGTTTACAAATTTTAGGTCAATTGCAAAGATTGTTCCCCTAATTGTTTGAATCAATTGTGTAACAAATGTCTTTTGCGCGCTCATTAATTGGAAAAAGTCAAGATAGCAAGAGGTAGTTTTGATCTACCGTCCTCTGGGTTATGGGCCCAGCGCGCTCCCACTGCGCCATCTTGCTAATTACATGCATATATGCATTATTTTTTGTACATTATTTGAAAAAAGATGTTAAATAAAAGAAAAAAATGAATTAAAATAGTATAAAATGACAGACACAGTACAAATTATGAGCATCAAAATACAAAATTACTCAATCATTTACAATAAATTGTATAAATTTCAATGAACATCAAGGTACACTTAGCCGAGTGGGTTAATAAAGTCGACAAAAAGGAAAAACTTGCGTAGCTAACTGAGTAAAAGGTACAAATGTTAAAAACTAATGTCGACTTTATTGGGCACCAGCTTTGTGTATACCCCAGTAATCAAATTTACATATAATTACTAATAAAATTTAGTACATGCACATCATGAACATTGTACAAGTTTGTTTGTAAAAATTTAAACAGATGAAAAGCAGCATAAATAGTGTAGAACCCACACAAGTTTTCCATTTTCTGGAGTGGACTCTGTATCATTTTCTGATACTTTTTATTCAAAAATTTGTAATGTGTGATTGATCGTGCTAGAGAATCCGCATAGTAATAGTTTCTATTGAGGCGACCAATCATTATCCAATGTATCCAGCTTCACTGCTTGGAGAAGTGTTGATGATTGCAAAAGTAAATTTGGGCAAATTTGGGACAAAATCTGCTGGAAAGGATCCAATATACCGGAATTTAAGCTCTGGAATACGTTCAATAATGTCACGAAGTGAGGTGTTATCCATGACAAATAAGTTTTCTTTTCTTTATCTCACAAGCTCCGTTTGTACAAGGATTCCTGACAGAGCAATCAAGTTGAAAACTTTCGTTCTGTTGAGAGAAGCAACAATCTTTGGATTTTGTGATTTTGTCAACCGTTTCGTTCTGGGTGCTGGGATGAAACAAAACAATAATTATAAAAAGTCCAAGGAAAATTAGCAAAGGAATATAAATATATATATTTGAAGTTAGTCTACCCCAGTTCACATCCACATCCATTAGTTAATTAACAATTGATGTAGAGAACAACAACTAGATAAAGAGGTTAAGCCCACAAATGTTCCAACAAAAAACATAAAAATGAAAAAATGATGAAAAATTATTAGACATTTTTAGCAACAGTCCCAAACTGATCAATTTTGACAGTGGACATCCTTTCTCCCAGAACAATGATTTCTGTTACGTTTCTTAGTGAACGATCAAAAAACATTTCCAATCGAATACTTTCACCACTGAGTTCAGGATAATGAACATTTTCGCCAGCATCTTGAAGTGAAGTGAGATCGAATACAAGTATGTAGTGGTTCTGAAACTGATGATTCGGTAACGCAGGAATTTCCTCGTTAAAATTCATTGCTTTCATTGTTGTTACGTATGCTCTACAGTCATTAATTGTATCAAGCGATACAATAGCTCTACCTCCGCGAACAATTCTAAGTTCTCGCAAACCAAATTTCTGATAATGGAAAGGATTTTCTTGAAAATGTCCTGTGAATGCCGAATTGGTGTTCATCGCAATAGCTACTCTTCTGATTGGAGCATTGTTAAAAACATTTTCCTGAATAAACTGGTTCTGTCCTGAGGGAATAATAAATGTACGTGCAATGGTTTCCATAAAGTTGTAACAAGCAGGTTGATGAGTTAATTGGTATTTGATAGTCTGGTGATACACTTCGTTAACAACCACGCGTCGTGTAAATAAGGAACAGTCAAGAACCTTAAGGGAAACGTGAGGATTGTAGGAAATCATGTAAAAATTAGGTCTTGCACGAATCAATTTCAATCTTACTTTTGTATTTGGAAGCAGTAACTTTTCACATTGAAACAGGTCAATAGCTAATTTACCGTAGTAAGTGCTTCCATTTTTCAGCAGAAGTTCTTCCTCTCGGTCTATAAACGGGCTCTTCTCATAATCACTAGGTTCTTTTTCAAATTCGTATCCATGACAAGCCAAAATGCCTTCATTATTTCTCGTTGAAGCATTAAATTCATTGGAAATTAAAGCCTTGTGTCCATAGAGACCATTTGAGTTGTACACTTGTTGATTGTTCAGATACACTTCACAGTTGGAGAAGAGTGAGTGTAAAATATTGTTGACATGAGTTAGATAATGTAAATCGTCATCTGTGAAAGACATACCCATATCTGGTTTTCCATGCTCATCTTTTTTTATAAAGTCATCAAACAATCTTCCCTTTTGTAGTCCAACTTTGATTTGAAGGTGGATATCTCTCATATCAAGATAGATGCTTCTATCTGTTTCAAATTCAAATTCAATGCTGCTTTCATCCAGTGAAGTACTAGGATAAACTTCTTGAACATGAGAAGACTCAATTGGTTCCAAAACAGGAATTTTGTCAAAAATCTCCAAGCAAGAGTTTGTAAAGTGTCCATATCGAAAATTGGAATCGTTTGTTGATCTAGAATTCATTTTAGATTAGCAAATATATCTTTTCTCGTTCGACGACGTCGACTGATTTTTGGAGGTGATCTACGAATAATGCGACGTTTTCATGTTTTTCCTGCACCTAGCTGTTTACGTAAAGTTTTCTTTCCAACATCAGCAGCGACAGATTTGAGTTTTTTCTTCCCAGTCAAAACATTTCCAATTTCAGGAGCAGCCATTTCAATTAAATCAGCTCCCACTCTTTTTGCTGCTGGGACAACATATCGTCTCAAAAACGGAATTGCTGTCCTCCCAATTGTTTGCGCTAAAGCTCCAAATCCCCTACCCCTTTGTCTGGCATATCCGCGAAAATACGGTAAATCACTATCAGCAACCATTTTTTACAGTCTTAATTCTAAAAATGATTTTCAGAAGTTTTTCTAAACATTAGTACTGCTCTAGTTACTCAACAGAGTTGAAAGGTACTTTTTCACCATAAGAGTCTCGGAGCTCTAATTTTATGCTGTGGAATGAATTTTTCAGAATTTTTTTAAACTGTAGGTTTGGAAAATTTTGATAATTCATGTATTGGCCAGTTGAGATGATGTCTCCATTCTTAACCTTTGATATAAAAGGAATGCATCGTAAAAGAGCAGCTTTTGTATCACCCACAATGTTGTATTCAACAATATCACTATATATCATCAATGTATGTATTCGTACAATGTCATAAGGAAACTTGGGAAAATGTGGACCAGCACCACTCATGAAAACACCCATCCCATAAACAGCTTCTTCACATCCAAAGACATGACAAAGATCAGCACTAAATATAACAAGTAAAGAATTCTCATTGGGAAGACTCAAAGAAATTCGCTGTGTAATTTTGTTAACGTGTAATCTGATTGGTGTTTTTTCATACTTTTCTCGTTCTTGAACTTTTTTGTTCATTTCGTTTACAATATCAGAGATCGAAGGATATAGACCTGGATCAAGTGTGTAATAGTCTGATGGTTTTGTATTCGGTGTTGCTTCATCTAGATAGAAAAATTTCCCTTCCGTGATGTTTTGGTACAAGGAAGGATAAGATAGTTCTGTAATTGCAACCTCCCATTCTCCTTCGAGATTAATTTGTTCCGGAAGAAAGTTTGTAGAAGAACTTAATGTATTATTTGGATAACAATCAAAGGAAGCATTCGAAACCAACTCTACAGTAAAAGAATTCATATCTAAATGATACACTTTGCAAGCTCTTGTTCATAAAATTTGCCTAGAATTTCATCACCTTGTTCTCCATGAAGGTTATAGGTTGGTGGTTTTAAAGTCGCAATTTTAACAATTTCAAAAATTTCACTTGTGAATTGAGACTTGTAACCTTTTCTAAATGGGATATCGTACTTGGATATTCGAACTTTGTCTCCAATTCGAAAGCGTGGTTTTTTGTACTCAATAATAGGGTTTTTGTAAAAAATTGACAAAAAATCTGAATTTTTAACGTTTTTGGGTGATTTACCTATAGATCTGTTAACTCTTGTATTCATAGTGTTAACAAAACTATTCATTTTGTGAACGTATTTATCGCCGTTTTCCTCCATGTAGCGATAAATAATGTTTTTTAAAGATCTAATTGCTCTTTCTGCTACAGCAGCTTTTGTTTCACTTCTTGTAGAGTAGATTTTGATGTTTCTACTCTTGCAAAAATTTTTGAATTCTCCCCCGAACTCAGTACCTTGATCAACCCAAACTCTATCAGGTTTAGTGTTCTTCCTTAACATTTTTTTAAAGGCAGCTACAGCATCAGAGGCATATTTTGACTTCATTGATTGAACAAGGACCAGGCGAGAAAAGACGTCAACACATATCAATAAGTATTTCACACCGTTATTAAATTCAGACAGTTTATCCATAAAAGCCAAATCAAGGCACCAAATCTCATTGATACGTTTTGCAAAAGCAGGTAATCTTTTGAAATGTCGAATTGCTCGTCTAAACTTAGTGTAAGAATTCTTTCTGTATAAAAAATCAGTAACCTTCTTCTTTGACAACCCACTGGCTTTCTGAAGGTTTTGAATTGAACCATATGCGGCTTTTCCTTCCCTGTACAACCTCTGTAGCTTGGCTTTTTCAGATTTGGAAAGGGATCCAGCTTCCTCGTTCTTTGCTTTTGGCATCTTTGTTTAAAATTTTATGTGGATTTATGCCGATTGTGTCAAGAATTGTGTAATAAATATCGGGACATTCAACGTTTTTCTTCTTCAGAGCGTATACAAAATCGACAAATGCAACGTTTGTATCTCTTCCGTCTAACAAAATGGAGTCAGATAGGGATAGTTTAATGCGAGGTGAATTTAAAATTTCATTGATAAGTGATTCGTTGCTAGAAGACTTTGTTTTAGCGTTAACTTTTCTATAAACAGTTTCCAAATTTTTTGGAACCGAATCCTGTTTTTTGTTATATTTGTCCAATTTTTGAGGTGATAACCTGATTTTTTTATCATAAAGTTGTTGAGGAATCAAAACAAACTGATCCATTTCAAGAGAGACGATTAATGATTGACGGAGTTAAAATTGATATAAGACTGATACCTTTTTTGGAACTCAGAACCTGTCTTCTTTTACTGAGGCTTGTTCTTTTTAAAATAAGAAGATGAATTTCTTCTCTGAACTTTAAAACTTCTTGTTTTTGAATTTCTTTTAGCTCTCCTCTTAGAAGGTATACTATGCACTCGTTTAGAAACTGGATAAAGTCTTTGGAACAATTTTTGAGAAAAGTTATTTTGAAGCTCTGGGAATATTTCTGGAACGCGATCAGAGTAGAGAGATGTTGTGTGCTCATCGTTCAAAAATGTAATCTGTTGCTTGCTTTGAGGTAGGAAAAATAAAGATGGTGTTGAACCACTGTTAGTACAGTATCTCAGAGAGTCGACTGTTTTTGGAGTCAAGTCAATAAGTAAATGACCATAGGGAACTGAAGTTGCTGTGGTATACCAGTCTTTTAGTTGAGGTCCCAATCCCAACTGTTGACTGAGCGTGTTTATTTGTAAGACGTCTCTGGGTGATTTGAATAAAACAATATGGGTGTTCTGTAGTTCAATATCCCTTCCTAGTCGACTTTGATGAAAGAGATTGTGCTTTATGTACACTGTACTTAAACCTTTATGTCTACCAGCAGTTGCTATTTTTACAAAATCTTTAGAACTAGAAATTTCTTCACAAGAGTCATCAAAAATAAGTAAATACTTTGTTCCATTATTAGGTAAATTTTGTATCAACTCAAAATCAACACCTTGAACGAACTCAATGTGTTTTATATTTTTTGACATTAGTCCGTAAAGAGATTGATAGTGTTGATAAAAATAGTAAATTTTGTCAAATTCTGGTTGAAAAGTTCCAAAAACTAACCAATCACGGATGAGTTGGGATTTCCCAGATCCACTTGGTCCAACCAATGAAATAAAAACTCGTTCCTTCGTGGAAATTATTTTGTTCATAATTTTGGAGAAGGTAAAATATATCCAACTGTACTCGACAAAATGGCGATCCAAACTGTTGTCTCCTCACAAGTCTCAGCTAATGTAATTCTTACGATACAACAAGCTAAAATCAATAGTATGACAAAGAACTGGGACAAAAAAACTACTAAAGACCGGTTACACGTCTGTCCAAAACATTTCCAAGATTGACGTTCTTGATTATTGTCATCAAAGACAAAATTACCTAATTGAAGCCCCTTATCAGTGTGATCAGTCATTTATACGCTATCTTCTTCCCTAGGGATAAAGGAACTGTGCAACTGAATTGAAACGTAAACAACGAAAAAAATGCCAAAAATTAATAAAAAGATAAGTGAACTAAACATAACACACAACCAAATTATTGTTCCCTCAGATGAATCAGTGAGAAAAAGCATCAAAATTGAAAAAAGTACCAAAGTTAGGAGCAAGACTATGAAAGAATAATAAAGTATGGGAACACAGTATTTGTAGATATTTTTTGACCAACTCATTCTCTTATACTAATTTCAGAGGAAAAAAAATTACAAATAAAAATGATAAATTACAATCACAAATACAAACATTAAATATTATCAAAAAAATTTAAAGTCCATATCCCATAAACGTAAGCCTTCTTTTCTGTACAATGAAGAGTCTTCTTGTGTCGATAGGGGTAGTTGCTGCAATTCCATTCAACATCCTTGTTTTCTAATAGTTTGGAAGCCTTCGGACAACCAAGATCATCAAGATTTTCCACATCCTTACACAAGTAGGGTGATAAAATTTTGCATTTTTCAAGTCCTTTAGCAAAGTACTCTGTTGTTGGTGAGCAATGTTGATGTATAATAAAAGCCAACTCAGAATAATCAAGCTTTCCATGGTTCCAATTTATACCGTGCATATTTTTTGTATTCCATTTTGCTTGAAAAGTCGGCTTGTAGTCTTTAGGTGGGAGAAAACTGTATCCAAGTACAATTCCGTCCTAAAAGATTCCCAACTCTTTGATAATTTTTCCTTCTAAGCATTCAATATCTAGTACAACGAGAGGCATTCTTTCTTCTGGGATGATTTTTCAAAAAATGATCAACAGTCTAGCATTTTGAAAATACGTGGATGACAAATTTTTATAAAGATACAAAAGAACAGACCAGTAATGTGACCCAAGAGACATGAGCTCGGAAATTGAGGTAACATGTAACAATAACCCGGTCCTTGGTTTGTAGTTGCTTTAACCGCTCCAGCAGAATCGTGTAAAATTGCATGTAAACGAAACACTTTCGATCTTGCTAGGAAAAAGTCCAGAATTGAATTACCGTATCCAATAAGTCCTCCGTGGGGGAAGTTTTGGTCAATTTCCTCCAAATTAATGTTTTGATCCCAAATTTTACATGCAGCCAGGAAACAGTTTTTTCGTTTTTCGTTGTTGGGAAACATTGGAAAAATACTACTGTAACAATTAAAAATGTTTAGAAGTGTGACAATATCCATCAATTGTTTTCTTTATTTATCTAAAGTGATACTGGTCTTTTTGAAAGTCTCTACATAAGAAAGAAGGTCAGGAAGATGTTCCAATAATTTTTTGTATTCCTCCTTTTTTAGTTCAATTTTTGTCAAAAAACTCCATTGAACTCCGTTCCAACGATGTTGTGAAATGGAAATTTCGTGTTTATCAGATTGATATATTAAAGTAGTGCGTCGTAATCCGTTATGAGTAACCCACTTTAGTTCTGAAAAATTGGACTCACTGTCAAGTTTATCAATTTTGGGAAAATTTAGAGCTTCAAGAACTGTATAAGAAGACTTTTTTAGTTCGTAGTGAAGTCTAACGTGGAATACTTTAGATTTATTTCTTAGACTCAGAAAAATATTTCTGGAGGAACCAATATTCCAACTCATTTTCAGTTTGAAAAAAAAGAAAAATGATTCAAATAGTATGAATTAAAAAGACAAATACATTATAAAATTACACATTTATTGAAATGTACATTGTTGAATATTAGAAAAGTCCTTCAGATTTTGTATCAACTCCTTGAATTCATCCAGAGAGTAGCTGACATAAGTCACTTGTTTGAACTCGTTGTTCTCCTTTCGACTAAAAAGTCGAATTTGTACATAAGTTGAAGCTGGGTTGTCCTTGATGTATTGGAGGAAAGTAACATAGAGTCTGCGATTTCGTCCAATGCTAATCTCTCTCACTTTGTGACACTGTTCCAGCACGTGTTCCATTCCTATGTTTTTGTCGAATTGGGTTTGGTTTTCTCTCATCTCCAGTTCTCCATTGAGAAGATCCTCCTTGAGGAAGCAGAATTTCTTAAACTCATAGTCTCCAATTCGCAGTTGCTGGTACTTTTCAAAAGTCCCAAAATTGTCTTTTCTAAAGACTTGGAAGGTTGGTTCAGTATAAAGTTGTCCATTTCTTGAAATCTGGGACATAGTAAATCTCCCAAATCTTTTTGAATTGGAACCAAAGTCCATATAAAAAGGAACCGAATCAGTCCCTGGTTTTGGTGAGGATTGAGTGTACATTGAAGGAGCACTCGAAAGAAAAGGTGATACTTTAGAGAGAGACATTTCAACAACTTGAGCTTAGAGTGAAAGAGAAAATAAATGATGTATTTGTACGCAATTCCTCTCAATAACTTAAAATTTCCTTTTATGGTAATGACGTCATGTATACCCATAAAAGGTATGCTAAATGACGTTATTTCCTTATAGGGTAATCTATTCGGAAATCTTGAGGTTCGCAAATTTTTTAACCAGAATTTCAAACGGATCCTGGTGTTTAGCTCGTCTGTGTTGCATTAAAGAAAAATAGTGCTTGAAATATTTTGAACAAGTATAACAACGAATTTTTTTAGCCTTCTGTTTCTTGAACTGTATCATTTCGAAAATGGGTTTTTATGGAAACAGAACTTGTTATCTCTAAAAATAGAAATTACGTTACCGTAATTCTTGTTTCCATATATAGGTTCTATAGTGTTATCCCGATATAGAAATGGCAGCAATAATGTGTCAGGTTTTACCTCAATTTTACAGAGATTATAATGACAAGACATTATTCATTTCTGTATCAGTTAAGGAGTATAAACCTTATCTACTCACTAAAAAATACTCCGTTGCTACTCATAATGACAACTTTTGTCCATTAAAGACCTGTCACTACCACATTATTCTCATTTCATCCTCAGTGAAAGAGATACTAGAGAAAATGGAAAATTTGTCTTATGTTTATCAAACAGTTGATTGCTTGTACACACTCTATAAACATCAGTTCTTTGGTTCCATTATAGAAGAGTCAGGAGTGGTCTTTACTCAGTTAACCAGAGCGGTAGAGCACAACTTGGAGAATAAGTACGTGGAAAAAGTACCCAGTATCTCCAAAAAACGATTGAGTAGAAAGAAGTTCAAGCGTCACCTTCTACGCGCTGAGCAAAGAAATGCGAGTACTCAAACCCTTGGATCATCTTTTCTAGATAGGGTGCATTCCCTTAGAAATTCAAAGTATGAGAGTGAACTTATAAAGATTGTTGATTGTTTGTTAGATGGACATGGCATAATTGATAATCCTCTTTTGTATCTTGAAATTAGAAAATAAAGTATATAATTTCTTGCTTGTGATTTGTATTTACCTTTATAATTTAAATTAACTTATGATAAAAATCAATTTTTCAAAAACTTTTCTTAAAAATCAAAAATTCAAACAACTTTTTTATTAAATATCGAAAAAATTTTCAAACTTTTCTCCTAAAAATCGAAAACTTTTTCAAGAATTTCTGTTTAATATCGAGTTTTGAATTGAAAAAGTTTTCTTAAATGTCGAAAAAATTTTCAAAAACTGTCATTTAAAAACGCAAAAAAATTTCATTTTTCTTCCTTTTACGGTATGATTTTGCGCAAATAAAAGAAATTTTCTTTACATTTTAAAATGACAACTTTCGAACTTGTTTTGTTTCAATAAATATCAATTTTTAAAACAAAGATTTTTATTAAAAATCGAAAAAGTAATTTAGTTTTTTTCTTAAAAATCAATTTTTAAACGATCGCTTTTGTTAAGAAACAGAATTTTTATCAAAGTGTTCCTAAAATTTGGACAGAAAAAAATTGCTGTGTTTTTTTTTTCAACATAGCTTGCATAGTGTTTGTAGTAAAGAAAAAGTTCAACTTAAAAAGAAATGAATTAAAACAAAAGTATAAATACATCACAAAGAATTCAAGTATAAAATATACAATATCAAACTTATTCAAAAAGAGTTCTCACAACGTGATCTGGCAAGTTTTGAATTTCATTGCCAAATGGACGGACTCTTTCAACAATTGCTGGCGGTTCGGTAGGTCGAACACTGATGGGAGTTATCGGAGCCTCATCAGTCAGCACAATGGGGTTGTGAGCTGTTCCGTCCTCTATGGAGGGGGTTGTCATTGACGGTGTAGTTGACATATCAGTCGAACCATAATATTGAGCTGGATCGAAGTTTTCCAGATCATTAAATGACCACGTGGTGCTAGTATCAACACTCAATTCGCTTTGTTCACTGCTGCCAGCATTGCTCACTATCTGGAGAAGGCTGTTTTGCGGTTCTGGACTGGATACTTGACTTGTCTCGGGTGTATTGAACCAGTTGTTGGGAATCTGTCCTTCCTCCCATGGAAATGTGTACTGAATGCTTCCAGCAACGTAGTTGTCGGGAAAATCTGTTCCGTTAACGTGAGGGTAGTGATGCCCACTGATCACAGCAACTTCGTGACCCATTGCGTGAGTTCCAAGCTGATTCTCCGTGATTGGAACCTGTCCCTGATGATATGTGTCAAACTGTTGTCGCTGGTGCTCAATAATGTGCCACACTGTGATAGGCAGGTTTAGAATTGACTCGTAGAGACCATTCGACAGGTCTCTGATGCTGATCCGAGCAGTCTCCTCTGTGAAAGAAACTGAGTAGAGAAGGCTGTTGTTCTGCACTGTAAATTCCATTTCTCAATGAGGTGAGATTAGATGAGAGTTTATAGTAGTTGAGACAGAGGTGATGTTGATTTTAGAGAATAGAAAGCAAGTGATGCCGGGAGAATTTTTCAGCTCTATTTATACTAAACTCCAACCAATGAGAACAAAGTTTCCAAAAAGGGTAAAGTTTAGCAGAAAAAGTGACGTTATTTTCCAGAAAAGGAAATGTCTCAGTTGTAAAGTTACCAAAGAAGGAATCAACTCATAGAAAATCTAACATTACTATCCGAAACCCGTAAGCTCAAAACTGAATAGTGGCCAAAAAAGGTACTTTTTACACGTGTTATCCTAGTTAACAGCCAAAGATGGATAAGTTAGAGGAAATGAGTTGACGTAATTGATCAAAAAAGTCAAGCTTTGATAAATTCTCTCCATCTCGTTAAATCTCAAATCGATCTCGGAAAATGTTCCAAATTTGGAACTAAATTTTTGTATATAAATGTTGGGGAGTCGTATTCCAAATCGTAGTCTTACCCCCTCTGCATTGTAGTCCTTGTAATAATGAAAGAACAGCGCACTCTGCAGAGATGAAGTAATTGTTACTGGTTCAGGAATTGGGATATAATTAGATTGAGACAAATTTCTGTACTGTTCCATTATCTCTGGGACATAATTCAAAATGAAGAGCATTTCATACTTGTTGATGTGTAGTTCTGACGATAAATCGAAAGATTGTTTTGTTATGTAGTCATCATACTCGAATTTTTTTATAGAAAAGGTTGCATATTCAAATCCTTTACTAAATCGGATAATTCTGTTGTTTTGAGTAAAAACGTCCAAAAAATTGTAAAAGAAATAAGAGTCAACATCAATTTCGTCTACTCTGTAAGCATCAGCGATTCCTTCCTTTCTTTTGTAAATTTTTTCCAAAAGTTGTAAGTGATTTTTGATCAACATTTTTCACAAATGAATACGGTATCAAGTAAAACTCTGTTAATATAAAAGAAAATTAAAATAGAAAAAGCAATGCATAAAATGAAATCGTTTATCTTGAGAATTAGATTTCTAAAGCTGAAGTCTGATTGGGTGGGAGGTTCTATTACAACAACATTAAGTTGTACAACGTAAACTTGTTCTTCAATAGTAGATGGAAATTTTTTCTTGATCTCTCTCTTGTTGTGTTGGAAGCACATTCATTCACTAGTTTCTATTTTCAGTAAATCTAAAATTGATCTCAGGCAGTAAATTTTATCAATATTTGAGATACAAAATTTTGGACTAAATCTATACAGAATACTGTAACAATTGTGAATTTTTAAAGAATAGTTTTCTTGTTGTAATTTCTTTGGAGAAATAATCTGAATGGAAAAATTCAAGTAAAGTTTAACAAATAAGAGTGAGAAGAAAATGAGAAAAAAAATGTTAAGTTCGAATTTTTTGCCACGGAATGAATTTGTACATTTAAACTGAAAGCTAGTTAATTATTTGCAGAACTGTTACAATTAGAATCATATCAATCTTCTAGAATGTTCTGACATGACGCCTGAATCTAAAAATAGAAATGACGTCATTTCCATATATGGAAGGGATGAGTCATCATCGAGTACCTCAAAGTTACATAGCAGCTTTAAATCATTATACTTTCTGTTTTTCAGATTCAGTTGCTTCGCAATTTACCTGAATTTTACTCAATTCAAATTGAACTAACATAACAATGCCTGCTCTCGATAGAAATCTCCCAGTGAAATGCACAAAGTGCGAAAAAATGGTGGTGAAGAAAAATATGGCAAGACACAAACAGTCTTGTGATAGTGGGACTTTATCATGTCCCAAATGTCCCAATTACTATACTCAGAAGAAGGAAGACTTGAATTATCACCTTGCCAAGCATCATGCCCCAAAAGATGTTAAGCTTAGTACTGTGTGTACTGTGTGCTTGGAAGAGTTCCCAAGTTTTTATTCTCTTCAACAACACAAGAGGAGAAAGCATGGAACTTCGACAAAAGTTGGGACCAAATCGAGTGAAAAGCTCAAAGAAGTCCTAGAATCAGAGGAGCTAGACCAGAACAACAAGCAATTGCAGCAGGAACTTAGTGCTTGCCAGCACTTTTTTGATGATACGGAAATGGAGAATGGGAGACATCGAGTGTTCAACTTCAAGTTGTCCAAGCTCGATCCCAATGAGATCAACGAGAAATTAAAAGAAGTTTTCGAAAAATTAAATTGTGCTGCCAAAGTGAATCTAGCTCTTGGTTTTATCCTGCGCAAGGTGGACACAGATGAGTATCGATACTTTTATGCGCATGAGAACAACACTTTCTTTGAAAAATCTCATTTGCTCTGCTCAAAAGGTGACTTGGTCTCTCTTCAAGACAGAGTAGAGAAAATGGATCCAGTGGAGACGTGCGCACAGGAGAGGGAAAATACAAAGTGGCGATTTGCTTTGACTACTAACGTAACAATATTTTGCGCTCTCCTAAAAAACATTCCAATGGGATGTATCAATGCTGTTCTTCCTGAACAGTTACTTAGACGACCAGATGTGAATTGTCTTGTATCGAATGGTTACGGCGAGACCTACAAAGATTATCTTTGCCTGTTCAGAGCTATAGCTGTTCACTTGTACGGATCATCTGAGTTGGAAACGAATGCGGCAAACTTGTTTAGTGCCTTTCTTCATGAATCCGGACATGATGCAATCAACTTTAGGGGAGTATCAACCGATCATCTCGTGTTTGTTGAAAATGCGATAAAGCATAACATCTTTATATATGATATTGATATAGAAGAAGGAGAATTCGTTGGAGAACTTGCAAGAAGAAGTGTTCAAATGTACGATAAGAACATTAATTTACTGCGATACAACAACCATATATGCTACGTGGATGATATTAACACATTCTTTAAACGATTCCGTTGCCCCAGTTGCGATACATTTATAGAGTACGTAAGTAATTTCAACCGTCATGTAAAATCCTGCAAAGACAGAGTACAGCATATTTATCCAAAGAGTGTGTATGCTCTGCGAGAAACCTTGTTTGATAAACTCGATGCATTCGGAATTTCTTACAATGATGATCAAAAACTGTTCAAAAACTTGGCTATTTTTGACTTTGAATCTATCTGCGTTCCCACTGAAGAGCTAAAAGATACAAATACAACTACTTGGATTGGAAAACATGAACCAATATCTGTCTCCATTTCCTCCAACTTGATTGAAGAACCTGTGTTTCTTTGCGACAAAGACCCTAAGAACCTGATTGTTTCTTTTGTCGAAGCTCTTGAGGAGTTAGCTAACAAGAGTAAAACCGAAATGCAAGCAAAATTCGCATCAATTCAAGAGATAATCAATAGTCGAGTCAAAGCCATCTTTGAAAAATTGAACGAAAGGAAAGGTCGAACAAATCCTGCATTTGATTTTGAAGATGAGTGTATTGAGGAGGAGGAGGAAGCTGATATGTCTACTCAGTTCCTACAAATGCAGAAAAATCAACTTTTGGACTTGCAACAACACTTTGAGCGTTATATCAACACATTACCTGTATTTGGATTCAACAGTGGAAAGTACGATTTGAATCTCATCAAATCCTACCTTCTACCTTATCTCATTCATGAACGGGATATTCAACCTACAGTTATCAAAAAGGCAAATCATTTTGTTTCCTTCAAGTTCGGTGACGTGCAGTTCCTTGACATTCTAAATTTCCTTGGAGGAGCTACATCTCTCGATTCATTCCTCAAAGCTTACAAGACCAGCGAGACTAAAGGTTTCTTCCCATATGAATGGTTCGATTCTCCAAATAAAATTGACGCACCTTTTCTACCCCCCTATGAATGTTTCTTCAGTAAGCTGAAGGATCACAACCCTTTGGAGAAAGAATTCACTGACTTTACTAAGTTGCTGAACAGTGGACTATCTCAACAAGAAGCTCTGAAAAAATTGAGACTGAAAGAAGTTCCTCCATCTGGAGTCGATAACTACAATTACTTGAAAGTGATTTGGGAGGGAGAGCAAATGTCTACATTTAGAGATTTTGTCAAGTGGTACAACAACAAGGATGTTGTTCCAACACTAGAAGCAATGCAAAAAATGATGAAATTTTATCACAACAAAGGAATCGACATGTTAAAACTCGGATGTACACTTCCCAATTTAGCAAACATTTGTCTTCACCAGTCAACAAACCACAAATTCTTCCCATTTGTTGAAAGTGACAATGATTTACATGATAAAATACGTGAGGACATGACTGGTGGACCTTCTATTGTGTTCACAAGAAAGGCAGTAGTTGATCAAACCTTTATCAGGAATTCAGAAAATATTTGTAAATCTATCGTGGGTATTGATGCTAGTCAACTCTACCCTTTTTCAATGTGTCAAGAAATGCCAACAGGAATTTACACACGGTGGGAACTCGACACAAATTCTCAAAAGTTCAAAGCTCGAACCAATAAATTTCGAACATTTGAGAACATGGTCATGTCTTATCTCCAATCACAACGCCCGGAATGCATAATTGAAAGCTATTATACGACCGGGAAACAGAAAAAGATTGACTGTTTTAGCGTGGACGGTTTTTGTGCTCATTGTGACACAGTATTTGAAGCAATGGGTTGTTATTTCCATTTTTGCCCATGCCAAGAAGATCGAGCAAGCCTCTCGGAGGAGGAAATGCAGAGAGGAATCAGAAAAAGAGAACATGATGAATTGAGAAGAGACTATTTGAGAAACAAAGGATACAATATTGTTGAAGTCTGGGAGTGTAAATGGTGGGAACGTGTTAAAGAAGAGGAAGATGTTAGAAATCACGTGAGGAAGAACTTTCCCTTCAAACTACCTATGAAGCAAGAGTCTCTTTTAGCGAAAATAAGAGATGGGAAAATGTTTGGATATGTACAGTGCGATCTCGAAGTTCCAGACGGATTAAAGTACAAGTTCTCTAATTTTCCTCCTATTTTTAAGAACTTTAATGTCAGTCGAGCTGATATTGGAGAATATATGAGAGAGTATGCAATTGAAAACAACCTACACAAACAACCTCAACGAATGTTGATTTCGAGCTTCAAGTTGGAAAATGGGACAATCATTACACCTTTACTCAACTTTTATCTCAGTCTTGGTCTGAAATGTACAAAGAATTATAGATTTGTACAATACACCCCCAAAAAATGCTTCAACAAATTTGTTCAGTCAGTGGTAGATGCTAGAAGAGCGGGTGATGAAAATCCTGACTCTAGCGTTGTGGCTGAGACAATGAAATTGTTGGGTAACAGCTCTTATGGGTATCAAATTATGGACAGAAGTAGACACACAGAGACCAAGTACTTGAATGATGAGAAGACGCACAAAGCAATCAATGGGAAAATGTTTAAGCGTCTGAACAATGTGTCAAAAGAAATTTACGAAGTTGAGCTTGCGAAATCGAAAATTGAGCATCGAGAACCTATAATAGTTGGTTTCTTCATACTTCAGTACGCAAAATTACGTATGTTGGAGCTCTACTATAACTTCTTCGACAGATTTTGCGATGTGGATAAATTCGAAGAGTTAGAGATGGATACAGATTCTCTTTATTTAGCGCTAGCGCACGAGAACTTGTATGATTGTATTCGACCTGCTAAAAAGGAAGAATGGGAGACTTTGCGAGAAAAGGACTGTGATGATTCCTTCAGAGCAGATGCCTCACACAACTTTTTCCCTAGAACATGTTGTTCTAAACATAAGAAGCATGATAAACGGGAACCAGGTCTTTTCAAGGAAGAATTCAGATGCACCGAAATGATTTGTCTCTGCAGTAAAACCTATTGTTGCTACGATGCTAAGTCGGACAAGTACAAATTCAGTAGCAAAGGTCTGAACAAAAGAACTCTGGAGGAGATTGGAGATGGACCAATGGAAAAATATCGTCGAGTGATGGATGAAATTATCAACCTTACTTCGACAAATAGAGGTTTCAGAACAATAAATCATTGTGTTGCTACATATGAACAGACAAAGAAAGGGTTATCCTATTTCTATCCCAAGCGAGTAGTTCTAGCTGACGGTATCCATACCGAACCCCTCAAATTGTAGAGCTTTTATAATAACTTTTATTATTCTCTAACATGTGATCTTTTTATTATTTTGTCT
This sequence comes from Convolutriloba macropyga, assembly GCF_964194025.1. NCBI lineage: Eukaryota > Metazoa > Xenacoelomorpha > Acoela > Convolutidae > Convolutriloba > Convolutriloba macropyga. Next base: position 17,717 of record NW_027451091.1, read on the forward strand.
TTGTCAATTTTTATAATTATGCTTTAAACTTTATACCAATTTAATGTAAAATATCAAGTGATTTTGTATTTTGATGTGCATAATTTATACTGCGTCTGTTATCTATAACTTTTTCAATTCAATTTTTTCAAAAAAGCTGTCATTTTTAACCAATCAGAAGAGAGTAATTAGAAATTATTGAAAAAACAACGTAAAAATGTACAAAAATCTCAACAATTTTTCAAAAAATACCCCTAATCTTAATATATGTCAACGGATATAAATAATTTTAAAACATGTCGACCGCTATAGCTAATCTTAATACATGTCAACCGCTTTAACTAATCTTAATACATTTCAACCGCTATAACTAATCTTAATACATGTCGACCGCTATAACTAATCTTAATACATTGCGGCGGCTGTAACTAATCTTAATACATGTCGGCGGCTATAACTAATCTTAATACATGTCGGCGGCTATTACTAATCTCAATACATGGCGGCGGCTATAACTAATCTTAATACATGTCGGCGGCTATAACTAATCTTAATACATGGCGGCTATACCCAATCTTAATACATGGAGATTCTATTCCTAATCTTAATACATGGAGATTCTATTCCTAATCTTAATACATGCAACCTATCTTAATACATTAAGACCGCTATACCTAATCTTAATACATGCTAATTCATTCCCTATCTTAATACATTAGGGAGGACCCAAATCCCGAAAAATACGCTATACCCTATCTTAATACATGGGGGTCCTCACCCCCCCCCCGGGGACTATCACTCACTCTATTACTACTCAGGAGTTTCTCACCGTTTTCAGAATCATAGGAGCAGTTTAATTCTTGGTGGAGAGAGTTGAAGTCACCACAAACAAAAACATTTGTCATACTTTCTGAGAATACTTTTTCCAGTGAGAGTGGTTTTCCAGGTAAATTGTATACAGATATTATCCAAAAGTCTCCAAAATACGGTAGCGTGATGCATAATTTTAGTATTTCCAGAGTTTTTCCGCTGCAATCGTTCTCTTTTTCAGCTGGTTCTGTTTGGTTTATGACGATGTTGTTCTTTATTAAAATAAGAGAGCCATGATGACTGTTGGTATAAGTTTCTGTTGCAACAACATAATTACGAAGAGGGTTGGTTTTCTGCCATTTTTTCACTTCATTCACGCAAATTATGTCTATGTCATTTTCGGCTAAGAATAAAATGAGATCGTTTATTTTGTTGTTTAGACCTCGACAGTTCCATTGCAAAATTTTCAGCTTATCCATTTTGGTTAAAGTTTTGGCTGTTTGATATGTTTTTAGGCGTCATTGAATTAACAGGGATTGCATTTGCACTCTTAATGCTCTCATGTATTTTTTGACCATCAATTTTTTCATTGAAGATGCGTGAGGCGCTGTTAGAGACAATGTTTATTATATCACTATAGGACATGGTATTTAGAACTGTTCGTATTTTGCTCAAGACTTCGGCTACAAGAACAGCTATTTTTTCAGTTTGTGGCGGCATTTCAACGTTGGTTTGCGGTTTAAAGTTTTTCGCTGCAGTATAGTATTTATTCTCATTTATCTTTCTTGAAGCCTCAGCTAGCTTCTGCTGATAGGTCGGACAACCGCGATAAACTGTCGCATGAGTACCGCCAGAGTTAGAACACTTAGCGTTTTCTTTTTGAACAGTACATTCTTTAACACTGTGCTCCTGCGAGCAGCGAAGACATCGAGTAGCATTACTGCATTCTTTTGCTGAGTGACCAAATTGTTGGCATTTGAAACATTGCATTACATGGGGTGGTTCACGGCTTGCTTCACATCGGCATAGCTGCCAACCTATTTTGACACCATGTTTCTGAGCTGCACTAACATGGTTATTGGAATCCGTTATGACTTGGATCAATTTTGTTGGTTGGCCAGTTGCTCGACTTGTTATTCGTGTAACTTTGTTGACATTCATTGCATTGTTGTTTAGGAGTTCAACTTTTATCTCATCAACACTAATGCTGTGATGGACATTTACAATTACGAAACTGGGTTTGGTTTTTGGCTTAGGAAGCGTGTTTCTGGCATTCACAGTGGCACTTGGAAAGGCTTGAGTTAGGTTTACGGTTAGCATTAGGCATTCTCTAGAAGCGAGGTCCTCAGGTTGAATAAAAAAATCGGTATTGTTCTTCAACTCTCTCATGTGCTTTATTTTGACCACTGGAAAGTTCGATCTGATTGCTCTTGCAAACTGTATTTGTGATGGCCTTGGATCAATAGAAACAACCATTGGTCTAACGTTGGTGATTGGAATTTGTGCTTGTTTTCTGAACCTTTTTCTTTTACTTCGCACTTCATTAAAATTGCTTTCATCTTGTGTTGTTTCGTCGGCTGTCATTCTGGCTTCAGACAAAAGCCTTTCAATTTGGCTCATTTTAAAACTCAGCCTCAGAGAGGCTGTGACTTCTCGAAAAATTCTCTAATAAGTCTTAACTTGGCCGAGTTGTTTTCCGTTTAAATGGTTGATTAAAAGTAAAGTGCTAAGTTTGGTAGTGCTAGGCAAGTAAAACTTCAAGAATCGGGATTTAGGCGCTTTAAGATTGAGGGCAATTGCTTAGCAGAACGACGAAGGTAAAATATGAAACAACTTTTAAAGCGCAGAGAATAATTGAAAATAAGCCTAATAAAAGTCAGGATTCAAAAAGCAACTTTTAGTGAAAAGTCTCTTTTTATAAAAGAATTACTCCCAAAGGACGTTCCTACACAAAGTGGAGTACTTGCTTGTGGCTTTCCTATCACACTTTGAGGTACTGATCCGAAAGTGACATTAATAGCGGTTTAATCATCATGGACATTTAGGCTCGATTTTCAATTTTCATCAATTTCAAAGATCAATTTTCATATAGAGTTTCTTACGTTTCAAACCAAACGTTTAAAACAAAAGATACATACTTATATTTTAATTTTAAATACCGAACATAGAGAGTCTAAGAAACCAATTATACTGAAGCCCTCTCACGTCCCGGACCAAACAAATATAGTTTTTCTTGGAGTTGCTGCCGGACTTACCGAACAAACAATAAACACCGAACAAACAATTTCTTTCGTTAAGAACTGAACACCAAACATTCCTTACGTCGTTTTTGTTCGATCTTCTGGACTAGGGTTTGAAAATGATGATGAGCCCAATGAGGTTTTAATGAAAAAGTGGAAAAAATTTTCAGGCCATCTAGCGTAACCTATCTCACATCTCTTTGAATAAAATTTCGTACAATTATTTCATTTTCCCCAGGAAAAATTGAAATAAACAATTTTTTTAAGTTGTAAAGACTCTAGTGAGGGGAAGTTTGTAATCAGGTGGTTCCTCTGTAATCAGATGGTGCCAGAAAACAGATCTGGCTAATAAGTAGGGCTGAAATTGCGAATAAGTTAGCGAAAAAAATTTTTTGCTGAAAGAAATTGAAGTACCCAAATTTTTTGTCAAAATTAAATTAGAATACTTTCCGCTCAGAAGAAAAATGGTCCACTAAATTTTGGTTTTGAATTTTTTTCTTTCAAAAACTATGCTAAAAGTGATTGGGCAATAAATAGCAAAATGCCGGAAACTTTGAGGATTTTCATAACCCTCATTTTGTTTGCCATCAAAGACTGAACATCAAAAACAAAATCTATGTCATCCAAAAATTTTTAAAATGCGCGCAAAAATTCCCATTGCATCGGCAATGGCTTCACTCAACTTTCTGACATTTTTTTACATTTTGTTTCATGACCCTTTATATTTTTATGTGAGTTCAAGTGAGGCAAATTGTGCTGACCTCTCCGTCCTTGACGAGGTCGAACGCCTCCATGAAACCAATTCTGAGCAGGTGGATGATGTAGGGCAGCCAGAGCACAGACCGGACGAAAGTGGCAACAAGACAAGTCTTGGCCACCCGAAGTTGGGGCTGCTGTCTGTTATTCCCACCGTTCCTCCCTCCTCCTGGCTGGGGGGAGTGAGTTGCCTAAAAATTAGAGGAAAGCGGATCTTATATGTTAACTCCTTAGTGTCACATCTCTCCCCCAACGGAGACAGAGAAGGGTTTTATGAACAACCCAGGTTGCTCGGGCTGTAATACAGTCAGCAATTTTCTGAGGTTTGAAGTTGCATCGGTAAAGCGGAGTTCAGTACCAAATAACATCATTTTTCTCCATTCGTTGCTCTGCTCCCATTAAAAAAAATTAGGTCTCGAATGAATCGTGCAACTATTTCAAGACAATCGAGCGTCCTAGCGGGGGGGGGGGATGGGGGGGGGATTGGGCAATGAAACGCTACGGAAACTGAAAAGTTCGTATGTTTTAATGTATACTATATTTGATTTTGCTAACCCAAATATTTCAAATGGCGATGAGATGAAATCAGAGCAAAATTCAGCTGGAATTCAAGACAACAATCTAACCTTATTCGCTCCCTTGATTGTCTGTTTGTTAGCATTGAGATTGTTTTGATTGGCGCCAGTGTTGTTTACGTCGTTGTTGTTGTTGATTGTGATAAGGGGCTTCGATGCACCATTCTGGGCAGCAGTTGGTTTCTTGTCCAATCGTTGAGAAACCTGTCAAACATAACGCACGTTTTACACGTTTTTTTTTTCAAAACGAATTAAGGAGGGTTATTGATGTGCGTACGCACATAAAGTCTCTACCCATCCAGCAAGTGTATAAACGGTATACTTGAACAATAACCACATATGAAATTAGTTAATTTTACTCAACAAAAAAGTCGATTGATCCAGCCTGCCTAGAAAACAAGTTGGTTCTCATGCAGTAATTTAAGGCTATGAAATAAGGCTATAAGGTTAGAGATATTGGGATTCTCTATTTATAGAAATTTGGTTTTTCAAGTTGGCCAAGGAGTCGTTCGAATAGGACCAAACTTGACGTGAGAGTTTAACAATGTATGTAAACAGCAAGAACTTTTGATCTAGCCTGTCCAGAAAAAAAACTGGTTTTTCATGTGGAAATTTCAGAGATAGTGGAATTCTCTAATTTTAGAATTTTGGTTTTTCAAGTTGGCCAAAAATTCTTCAAGTGGGATCAAACTTGACGTGGCTCAATTCTCCTGTAGTTGTTTGTTCGTAACTGCACCATAGCCGGTCCCCAGCGCGGATGAGAAATGAAGAGGGAAACACACCCGCACATACTGGAAAATCTCAAACATCAGTTCTTTTGAAATTGACTCGAGAATTTTCCGACAATAAAGTAGCTATCTCATCGTAACTCTTGTCATTTTTAGCTGGACTAGAATCTTAATTGCTACAGGTAAGATAAGGTCGAATGCCAGTACTTTTCTACCCTCTTGTGGCCCACCAGTTTTCCACTAGCGGCCCTTTAGTTATTCACTAGTGACTCATTAGTTTTCCACTAGTGCCCCACTAGTGTACCACTGTTCCAGAAAAATTCCTATAGTGCTCCACTAGAGTGCACTGTAAAATGGCAATGTAACAATAGTGATCCACTAATGTTGTTAAGTGAAATTATAGTGGACCACTAGTTGAGATTAGTGTGACTCCAACCCGGGAATATCTATTGATAAAACCGGGCAACCAGGGAACTTGTTAAGGTCTGCTTCCAGTCGATTGAAGCTAAAAATGGATGAAAAATCAAAATTTTTCCGAATGTTTGCCGTTATGAAAAAACATAAGAACTTCATTTTTTCCAAATATGTGAAAAAATTAGATTTTAAAAATTAATTTCCCACAAAACACTGAGAACAGAGATGCTAGTTGTAACCTAAACTCCGGACATACTTAAATTGGTTGTATAATTTCTCGCAAAATGGAAAAATTAAAACAAAGCAGTTCGTTATGAATCGAAAAACAATAATTAAATACAAATGTTTTTGTAATTGGATTAGAAGTATTCAAGGCCGGCAAGATATTAAAACATCGTCTTATATCGTTAAAGCCGCTGATTGCAATAGTATTTAAAAGTGATATTTTACCTTATGTCTTGAGAAAACATAAGTATAAAAATTTTCCAAAAAAAATTTGGTCGAAAGATTTCAAAAAAATTACTTTGTAACATCTAGTATATCAGTGATCGCATGATGTAGATTTTGAAATTAAAATAACGGCTACATTGACGCAGAATAATCAACAAACCAATAACTTAAAAATTAGTGGAGTGATGGTCACATTAATAGAGTGCTTTGCAGTAAAAGTGGTCGAAAACTAATCGACAGGTTTGTGAAAAATGGGCCTGAAATTTTTTAATGTTGTCAAGACATCAACTTTCTCTTTTTACAAATTAATAATCGAAATTCTAATTTTTCGTACATGTCCTATTTTTCCTTCATTTTCATTTTGAAAATTTTGAGATGATCAGATTTTCAAAATTTACAGAACTGCATCAGCATTTCTCATTAAAAACTTTGTTATATGCTCAGTAGTTCTTCGGTGTTTTTTTCTGATTTTAGAAAAAGAAGAGGTTTGTAAGCTAGTCTGTTTTTAGATGTCGTCATCTGATCTTTAGTGACTACTGGACTGATTCTGGCGAAGAAAATCTTTCGCCTTAGCTTTGATGATCTATAGAATATCTAGTAACACACACTTGTATCTAATTTAGGTTTCTAAACCAATGAAAGTGAGAAAACGAAAAATTTTTGATGACTTCAAACCTCAATAATCCTTCGAGAAATTGAAAAACTGGAAAAGTCTGTAAACAATGGATTCAGTTTTTCTAAGGTATTTCAGAGGTACCACATTAACGTCTGTCGTCAAAATTTATCTGTCGGCAAAAAAGTGGCTTAAAAAAATCTTGCTGGAGTAAACTTCCTAGCCTCAATTTCGTGGATGGTAGCAAGAAAAATTATGAAGTATGTTGGATGGAATATACATTTATCAATTACGAGACTAAAAATCGGGCATCAACTGTTTTTCCTTAAACTGTCCATGCTTCATTCATTCAATTTAATATTCCTAGCTTGGTTGTCAAACAGGGGAGAGGAAAAGAGGAAATTGTTGTTTGTACGGCCACCACATCACAAACAGCAGAACAAATAGAAAAAGTAAACAAATGTGAAATAATTGGGAAAAACAAACAAAGAAAATATGACCTGATTGCGCGAAAAGGGGCTGAATAAATTGGAATATTTATTCTTTTTTGTCTTTTTTTCCCAGCAACAATAACTTGAATTGCACGAATAAAAAATGATCTCAAATGACCCAAAAACTAAGCACAAATTTGCAAATTAAAGAAAACCTTTCACCGTTCAATCAGACGCTAAATCTTTATTTTCAAATGCTAAAATCATTACTTTGTTTCCAGGCTCTAGTGAGACCAATTTGAATTAAAACCATATGTTTTAAACGTCCCACAAGACGCCCAATAAAATAACTAAATGGGGTGACTAAAATATTTAAAAACTAAAAAATCTCATAATGGTGACGACTGAAATAGCTCTTTTTCAAGTCTTTTAGCTCCTTCTTAATTCTCATCCGTATATGATGCGGTAAAAAGAAAAATATAAATATATATGATGTTTATTGTAACAGTTCAAATACCGTTCAAGAACCGCACGAACATTCATGATAACAACTCAAAGATCATTTCTTATCCATTTAGGACGTTAAAAAATTCTTACTAATATCTTGCAAGCTTGTTAAGAACAGTTTTTGAGATATGAAATTTCTATAATTAGTACGGACCAATTATGATATAAGCTCAAAAATTAAAAAAATTAGACAAAACAGACAAAATGTTATTTGTGTCATTATTGTTGACAGACACGGAACATCCGTTATTTTCTGTTTAGAAATTTTGCCCTCCATTATGCGACAAGAATTTTTTGAACTGCTTAACTAAAGGTGGCGTCCTAACCAATAGGCGAACCAAAATATAGAATTTTTCAGGAATCTGACTGGTCTTGAAATGTTTAAAACTAACCTTCAATTAACCGAAGTTCAACATTACATAATCCTGGATGATACATCATAACGCGTGCTATCATGCCACCGCGGCCCGCGAGACTTGATATGAATCAATCACAACCAAACTTGTGAGCAGTGTTCCACAATAGTACATATTTTTTCTCTTTCGGCTGTTGCAATCTCTAAGCACATTTATGTTATTGTTCACATCCTGCTTTAAAACAAGAATTTTCTGTTGAGTGCATTGTGGAACAGTCGGCTAATCACTTTTTCTCTCAGAGGAAGAAGTCTATCATATTTCAATTTATCACTCAGTAAAATATAATGGTTTGATATTTTACTATGATTTCGATTATAAAAATGGAATGGTTTTCAGGACTCGACAATACATTGATGTTCTAGTTTGGATACTTGTTATATTTCATGTTATCACTCACTTATATATGATCATTTGATACTTTAACAAGATTTCAATTATGATATTATTATGGATTTTAGGAATCTACATAGCAATGGTGACTTAGTTTGGATACTTGTTATATTTCATGTTATCACTTATTTATTTATGATCATTTGATATTTTAATAAGATTTCAATTATGATATTAGTATGGTTTTTAAGACTCGACAAAGCATTAATGACTTAGTTTGGATACTTGTCATATTCATGTTATCACTTACTTATCTAGGATCATTTGATATTTTAATAAGATTTCAATTATGAAATTAGTATGGGTTTTTAGGACTTGACAAAGCATTGATGACTTAGTTTGGATACTTGTCATATTTCATGTTATCACTTACTTACATATGATCGTTCGATTTTTTAATAAGATTTTATTTATGATATTAGTATGGTTTTTAGAACTCGGCAAAGCATTGATGACTTAGTTTCGATAATTGTTATATTTCATGTTATCACTTATTAATATATGATCGTTTGACATACTAAGATTTGAATTATGATATTAAGTAAGATATGGTTGTTAGGAATTGACAAGACATTGATGACTTAGTTTCGAATAACTTCAGCACTTTTTTATGCAATTTATGTTTAAACAGAGCAAAATAAGCTAAAACTAGTGCCTGAAGAAAATGATTTACATCAGACACAACTATCAAATTTCTTAACGTCAATATTTTTGAGAAAGATGGAAATGATTTACATCAGACACAACTATCAAAATTCTTAACGTCAATATTTTTGAAAAAGATGGAAAAAGATGGAAACGTCAATATTTTTGAAAAAGATGTCAATATTTTTGAAAAAGATGAAAAAGATGGAAATGGACCAGGGTTTGATCTTTTTTGAAGAAGCAGGATTTTAAGACCAGGATTTGAAGACCAGGATTTGATCTTTTTTGAAGAACCAGGATTTGAAGATCAGGATTTGGTCTTATTTGAAGAACCAGGATATGGTCTCATTTGAAGAACCAGGATTTGGTCTTATTTGAAGACCAGGATTTGGTCTTATTTGAAGACCAGGATTTGGTCTTATTTGAAGACCAGGATTTGGTCTTACTTGACGAACCAGGATTTGGTCTTATTTGAAGACCTGGATTTGGTCTTATTTGAAGACCAGGATTTGGTCTTATTTGAAGAACCATGATTTGGTCTTATTTGAAGACCAGGATTTGGTCTTATTTGAAGAATAAGGATTTGGTCTTATTTGAAGACCAGGATTTGTTCTTTATTGAAGACCAGGATTTGGTTTTATTTGAACAATCAGGATTTGGTCTTATTTGAAGACCAGGATTTGGTCTTATTTGAAGAACCAGGATTTGGTCTTATATGAAGACCAGGATTTGGTCTTATTTGAAGAACCAGGATTTGGTCTTATTTGAAGAACCAGGATTTGATCTTATTTGAGGAACCAGGATTTGGTCTTATTTGAAGACCAGTATTTGGTCTTATTTGAAGACCAGGATTTGGTTTTATTTGAACAATCAGGATTTGGTCTTATTTGAAGACCAGGATTTGGTCTTATTTGAAGAACCAGGATTTGGTCTTATATGAAGACCAGGATTTGGTCTTATTTGAAGAACCAGGATTTGGTCTTATTTGAGGAACCAGGATTTGGTCTTATTTGAAGACCAGTATTTGGTCTTATTTGAAGACCAGGATTTGGTCGTATTTGAAGACCAGGATTTAGTCTTATTTGAAAAACCAAGATTTGGTCTCATTTGAAGACCAGGATTTGGTCTTAATTGAAGAACCAGGATTTGGTCTTATTTGAAGACCAGGAGTTGGTCTTATTTGAAGACTAGCATTTGGTCTTATTTGAAGAACCAGGATTTGAAGACCAGGATTTGGTCTTATTTGAAGAACCAGGATATGGTCTTATTTGAAGAACCAGGATTTGGTCTTATTTGAAGACCAGGATTTGGTCTTATTTGAAGAACCAGGATTTGGTCTTATTTGAAGAACCAGGATTTGGTCTTATTTGAAGACCAGGATTTGGTCTAATTTGAAGATCAGGATTTGGTCTTATTTGAAGATCGGGATTTGGTCTTATTTGAAGAACCAGGATTTGCTCTTATGTGAAGACCAGGATTTGGTCTTATTTGAGGACCAGGATTTGGTCTTATTTGAAGAACCAGGATTTGGTCTTTTTTGAAGACCAGGATTTGGTCTTATTTGAAGAAAGGATTTGTTCTTATTTGAAGAACCAGGTTTTGGTCTTATTTGAAGACCAGGATTTGGTCTTATTTGAAGAATCAGGATTTGGTCTTATTTGAAGACCAGGTTTTGGTCTTATTTGAAGAACCAGGATTTGGTCTTATTTGAAGACCAGGATTTGGTCTCATTTGAGGAACCAGGATTTGGTCTTATTTGAGGAACTAGGGTTTGGTCTTATTTGAAGAACAGGATTTGGTCTTATTTGAAGACCAGGATTTGGTCTTATTTGGAGACCAGGATTTGGTCCTATTTGAAGAACCAGGATTTGGTCTTATTTGAAGACCAGGATTTGGTCTTATTTGAAGAACCAGGATTTGGTCTTATTTGAAGACCAGGATTTGGTCTTATTTGAAGACCAGGATTTGGTCTTATTTGAAGAACCAGGATTTGGTCTTATTTGAAGACCAGGATTTGGTCTCATTTGAGGAACCAGGATTTGGTCTTATTTCAGGAACTAGGGTTTGGTCTTATTTGAAGAACAGGATTTGGTCTTATTTGAAGAACCAGTATTTGGTCTTATTTGAAGACCAGGATTTGGTCTTATTTGAAGACCAGGATTTGGTCTCAATTGAAGAACCAGGATTTGGTCTTATTTGAAGACCAGGATTTGGTCTTATTTGAAGACCAGGATTTGGTCTTATTTGAAGAACCAGGATTTGTCTTATTTGAAGACCAGAATTTGGTCTTTTTTGAAGACCAGGATTTGGTCTTATTTGAAGAACCAGGATTTGGTCTTATTTGAAGACCAGGATTTGGTTTATTTGAAGACCAGGATTTGGTCTTATTTGAAGAACCAGGATCTGGTCTTATTGAAGACCAGGATTTGGTCTCAATTGAAGAACCAGGATTTGGTCTTATTTGAAGACCAGGATTTCGTCTTATTTGAAGAACCAGGATTTGTCTTATTTGAAGACCAGGATTTGGTCTTTTTTGAAGACCAGGATTTGGTCTTATTTGAAGAACCAGGATTTGGTCTTATTTGAAGACCAGGATTTGGTCTTATTTGAAGACCAGGATTTGGTCTTATTTGAAGAACCAGGATCTGGTCTTATTTGAAGACCAGGATTTGGTCTTATTTGAGGAACTAGGGTTTGGTCTTATTTGAAGAACAGGATTTGGTCTTATTTGAAGACCAGGATTTGGTCTTATTTGGAGACCAGGATTTGGTCCTATTTGAAGAACCAGGATTTGGTCTTATTTGAAGAACCAGGATTTGGTCTTATTTGAAGACCAGGATTTGGTCTTATTTGAAGACCAGGATTTGGTCTTATTTGAAGAACCAGGATTTGGTCTTATTTGAAGAACCAGTATTTGGTCTTATTTGAAGACCAGGATTTGGTCTTATTTGAAGACCAGGATTTGGTCTCAATTGAAGAACCAGGATTTGGTCTTATTTGAAGACCAGGATTTGGTCTTATTTGAAGACCAGGATTCCGTCTTATTTGAAGAACCAGGATTTGTCTTAATTGAAGACCAGGATTTGGTCTTTTTCGAAGACCAGGATTTGGTCTTATTTCAAGAACCAGGATTTGGTCTTATTTGAAGACCAGGATTTGGTCTTATTTGAAGACCAGGATTTGGTCTTATTTGAAGAACCAGGACCTGGTCTTATTTGAAGACCAGGATTTGGTCTCAATTGAAGAACCAGGATTTGGTCTTATTTGAAGACCAGGATTTCGTCTCATTTGAAGAACCAGGATTTGTCTTATTTGAAGACCAGAATTTGGTCTTTTTTGAAGACCAGGATTTGGTCTTATTTGAAGAACCAGGATTTGGTCTTATTTGAAGACCAGGATTTGGTCTTATTTGAAGACCAGGATTTGGTCTTATTTGAAGAACCAGGATCTGGTCTTATTTGAAGACCAGGATTTGGTCTTATTTGAAGAATCAGGATTTGGTCTTATTTGAAGACCAGGATTTGGTCTTTTGAAGAAACAGGATTTGGTCTTATTTGAAGACCAGGATTTGGTCTCGTTTGAGGAACCAGGATTTGGTCTTATTTGAGGAACTAGGGTTTGGTCTTATTTGAAGACCAGGATTTGGTCTTATTTGAAGACCAGGATTTGGTCTTATTTGGAGACCAGGATTTGGTCCTATTTGAAGAACCAGCATTTGGTCTTATTTGAAGACCAGGATTTGGTCTTATTTGAAGAACCAGGATTTGGTCTTATTTGAAGACCAGGATTTGGTCTTATTTGAAGACCAGGATTTGGTCTTATTTGAAGAACCAGGATTTGGTCTTATTTGAAGACCAGGATTTGGTCTCATTTGAGGAACCAGGATTTGGTCTTATTTCAGGAACTAGGGTTTGGTCTTATTTGAAGACCAGGATTTGGTCTTATTTGAAGACCAGGATTTGGTCTTATTTGGAGACCAGGATTTGGTCCTATTTGAAGAACCAGCATTTGGTCTTATTTGAAGACCAGGATTTGGTCTTATTTGAAGAACCAGGATTTGGTCTTATTTGGAGACCAGGATTTGGTCCTATTTGAAGAACCAGGATTTGGTCTTATTTGAAGACCAGGATTTGGTCTTATTTGAAGAACCAGGATTTGGTCTTATTTGAAGACCAGGATTTGGTCTTATTTGAAGACCAGGATTTGGTCTTATTTGAAGAACCAGGATTTGGTCTTATTTGAAGACCAGGATTTGGTCTCAATTGAAGAACCAGGATTTGGTCTTATTTGAAGACCAGGATTTGGTCTTATTTGAAGACCAGGATTTCGTCTTATTTGAAGAACCAGGATTTGTCTTATTTGAAGAGCAGGATTTGGTCTTATTTGAAGAACCAGGATTTGGTCTTATTTGAAGACCAGGATTTGGTCTTATTTGAAGACCAGGATTTGGTCTTATTTGAAGAACCAGGATCTGGTCTTATTTGAAGACCAGGATTTGGTCTCAATTGAAGAACCAGGATTTGGTCTTATTTGAAGACCAGGATTTCGTCTTATTTGAAGAACCAGGATTTGTCTTATTTGAAGACCAGGATTTGGTCTTTTTTGAAGACCAGGATTTGGTCTTATTTGAAGAACCAGGATTTGGTCTTATTTGAAGACCAGGATTTGGTCTTATTTGAAGAGCAGGATTTGGTCTTATTTGGAGACCAGGATTTGGTCCTATTTGAAGAACCAGGATTTGGTCTTATTTGAAGAACCAGGATTTGGTCTTAATTGAAGACCAGGATTTGGTCTTATTTGAAGACCAGGATTTGGTCTTATTTGAAGAACCAGGATTTGGTCTTATTTGAAGAACCAGTATTTGGTCTTATTTGAAGACCAGGATTTGGTCTTATTTGAAGACCAGGATTTGGTCTCAATTGAAGAACCAGGATTTGGTCTTATTTGAAGACCAGTATTTGGTCTTATTTGAAGACCAGGATTCCGTCTTACTTGAAGAACCAGGATTTGTCTTATTTGAAGACCAGGATTTGGTCTTTTTCGAAGACCAGGATTTGGTCTTTTTTGAAGAACCAGGATTTGGTCTTATTTGAAGACCAGGATTTTGTCTTATTTGAAGACCAGGATTTGGTCTTATTTGAAGAATCAGGATCTGGTCTTATTTGAAGACCAGGATTTGGTCTCAATTGAAGAACCAGGATTTGGTCTTATTTGAAGACCAGGATTTCGTCTCATTTGAAGAACCAGGATTTGTCTTATTTGAAGACCAGGATTTGGTCTTTTTTGAAGACCAGGATTTGGTCTTATTTGAAGAACCAGGATTTGGTCTTATTTGAAGACCAGGATTTGGTCTTATTTGAAGACCAGGATTTGGTCTTATTTGAAGAACCAGGATCTGGTCTTATTTGAAGACCAGGATTTGGTCTTATTTGGAGAATCAGGATTTGGTCTTATTTGAAGACCAGGATTTGGTCTTTTGAAGAAACAGGATTTGGTCTTATTTGAAGACCAGGATTTGGTCTCGTTTGAGGAACCAGGATTTCGTCTTATTTGAGGAACTAGGGTTTGGTCTTATTTGAAGACCAGGATTTGGTCTTATTTGAAGACCAGGATTTGGTCTTATTTGGAGACCAGGATTTGGTCCTATTTGAAGAACCAGCATTTGGTCTTATTTGAAGACCAGGATTTGGTCTTATTTGAAGAACCAGGGTTTGGTCTTATTTGAAGACCAGGATTTGGTCTTATTTGAAGACCAGGATTTGGTCTTATTTGAAGAACCAGGATTTGGTCTTATTTGAAGACCAGGATTTGGTCTCATTTGAGGAACCAGGATTTGGTCTTATTTGAGGAACTAGGGTTTGGTCTTATTTGAAGAACAGGATTTGGTCTTATTTGAAGACCAGGATTTGGTCTTATTTGGAGACCAGGATTTGGTCCTATTTGAAGAACCAGGATTTGGTCTTATTTGAAGACCAGGATTTGGTCTTATTTGAAGAACCAGGATTTGGTCTTATTTGAAGACCAGGATTTGGTCTTATTTGAAGACCAGGATTTGGTCTTATTTGAAGAACCAGGATTTGGTCTTATTTGAAGAACCAGTATTTGGTCTTATTTAAAGACCAGGATTTGGTCTTATTTGAAGACCAGGATTTGGTCTCAATTGAAGAACCAGGATTTGGTCTTATTTGAAGACCAGGATTTGGTCTTATTTGAAGACCAGGATTTCGTCTTATTTGAAGAACCAGGATTTGTCTTATTTGAAGACCAGGATTTGGTCTTTTTTGAAGACCAGGATTTGGTCTTATTTGAAGAACCAGGATTTGGTCTTATTTGAAGACCAGGATTTGGTCTTATTTGAAGACCAGGATTTGGTCTTATTTGAAGAACCAGGATCTGGTCTTATTTGAAGACCAGGATTTGGTCTCAATTGAAGAACCAGGATTTGGTCTTATTTGAAGACCAGGATTTCGTCTTATTTGAAGAACCAGGATTTGTCTTATTTGAAGAACCAGGATTTGGTCTTATTTGAAGACCAGGATTTGGTCTTATTTGAAGACCAGGATTTGGTCTTATTTGAAGAACCAGGATCTGGTCTTATTTGAAGACCAGGATTTGGTCTTATTTGAAGAATCAGGATTTGGTTTTATTTGAAGACCAGGATGTGGTCTTATTTGAAGAACCAGTATTTGGTCTTATTTGAAGACCAGGATTTGGTCTCATTTGAGGAACCAGGATTTGGTCTTATTTGAGGAACTAGGGTTTGGTCTTATTTGAAGACCAGGATTTGGTCTTATTTGAAGACCAGGATTTGGTCTTATTTGGAGACCAGGATTTGGTCCTATTTGAAGAACCAGGATTTGGTCTTATTTGAAGACCAGGATTTGGTCTTATTTGAAGAACCAGGATTTGGTCTTATTTGAAGACCAGGATTTGGTCTTATTTGAAGACCAGGATTTGGTCTTATTTGAAGAACCAGGATTTGGTCTTATTTGAAGAACCAGTATTTGTTCTTATTTGAAGACCAGGATTTGGTCTTATTTGAAGACCAGGATTTGGTCTCAATTGAAGAACCAGGATTTGGTCTTATTTGAGGAACTAGGATTTGGTCTTATTTGAAGACCAGGATTTGGTTTTATTTGAAGACCAGGATTTGGTCTTATTTGGAGACCAGAATTTAATCTTATTTGAAGAACCAGGATTTGGTCTCATTTGAAGACCAGGATTTGGTCTTATTTGAAGAACCAGGATTTGGTCTTATTTGAAGACCAGGATTTGGTCTTATTTGAAGACAAGGATTTGGTCTTATTTGAAGAACCATGATTTGGTCTTATTTGAAGAACCAGGATCTGGTCCTATTTGAAGAATCAGGATATGGTCTTAATTGAAGAACCAGGATTTGGTCTTATTTGAAGACCAGGATTTGGTCTTATTTGAAGAGCCAGGATTTGGTCTTATTTGAAGACCAGGATTTGGTCTTATTTGAAGACCAGGATTTCGTCTTATTTGAAGAACCAGGATTTGTCTTATTTGAAGACCAGGATTTGGTCTTTTTTGAAGACCAGGATTTGGTCTTATTTGAAGAACCAGGATTTGGTCTTATTTGAAGACCAGGATTTGGTCTTATTTGAAGACCAGGATTTGGTCATATTTGAAGAACCAGGATCTGGTCTTATTTGAAGACCAGGATTTGGTCTTATTTGAGGAACCAGGATTTGGTCTTATTTGAAGACCAGGATTTGGTCTTATTTGAAGACCAGGATTTGAAGACCAGGAATTGAAGACCAGGATTTGGCCTTATTTGAAGACCAGTATTTGGTCTTATTTGAAGACCAGGATTTGGTCTTATTTGAAGAACCAGGATTTGGTCTTATTTGAAGAATCAGGATTTGGTCTTATTTGAAGACCAGCATTTGGTCTTTATTGAAGACCAGGATTCGGTCTTATTTGAAGAACCAGGATTTGAAGACCAGAAATTGCAAAAACCAGCTCTGTGATGAAAACACTAGATTTCTAATTAATTTCACCAATCATTTATCATTGCTTATAAAAACAAAAAGAATAAATCCCTCTTCTCCGCCTCCTCCTCAAACAAACTGTTTAGGGAAGAAATGGCATTTTTTTCAACGTAATATATAATTGATTATAATACATATGACATTATAATTTTTTTGTTACTATTTTTGGAAAATTTTTAATAATTATATCTCTGAATTATCCACTTGAAAGGCCTAGTAAGCAACCACAGTGCCGCTATTCGGTTATAATTTCTTCCGAGTTGAGAGACCTAATGACGTGCGCATTTTCAATTGGCTAATTTCCTGGAGTCTCAAAAGATTTAATTGGAAAGTTACATTGATTCGATCAATATAATTTATATCTGAATGAATCCACGGGTAGTTAATGTTCAATTTTAGACTTGTCTGCATTCAATAATTTTTTATTTCTTTTTCACTATTTTTGCGTCCCTTTTATGATTACAAAATTCATCTTTTTTATGAAATTGCAAAATGATGATAATGAAAATCAGAACGATGACCAGAATAGAAATTAAGCATGAAAACGAATTCAATTTTCACTCCACGGAAACCAAATTCATTTTGACAGTCGAGGGAATAAACAATAAAGATTTAATCGCAATTTAATTTTTCTCTCTGAAGTGCGTTTCAGTTGGTTCGCTCCACGGCGCATCTAAATTGACAATATCGTTTGAACTCAACACCAATTACTCTCTCAGCACGAGCACGAGCCAATGAGTCTTCCATTGTTTATTCCTCCTGATTGAAGTCAATAAAAACAAGGAAAAGAAAAACAAAATTGGAATAAACATCGCTTAGCAGAATAGTCGATCAGCATAACAATTAGACAGTATTTTTTGCTCTTTTTCACTATTTTAGCGTCTCTTTTATGATTAAATATTTCCTCATTATTATGATTAAAAATTTTAAACGTAAAATTTTAACATTGGAAAATTTGAAAAGATGAATATGAGTAAATTTAAACTTTGGAATTGTGGTAAAAATTAAGGATAGTTTGAAATTTTTTTGGTTCAGTTATTAATAATAGTTTTGTACAGCCGAGATAAAATCGCCGGTATTAAACATGTGAAAATTTAGATAACATTCTGCTTGTACATTGATTCATTATGATTCCTTGACAGAAAATAAGAAGATGAATTGTTTCAACTTGTATAACAGTTCATTTTTCAAAGTTGTCTTATACAGACAAACGATCAATTAACTTTGACACAGCTACTGGTGTCATAATGTCACAATAAGTTCTAAGGAATTGTTGAAACTTTCTTAACCGTCGCTGCAAAATCAGAATTCGCAGATGTCTAAAAAGTGGAAGAAATCGAAAAAATTGCCGTAAAAACTAAAAACCATACAAAGCTGGGGGCCAAAAAAAACATTTCAATTATGTGATCACTGTCATTGAACTGTTCGGCTAATTAAGAATGATGCCAATTGTTAGATAGCGTGAACAAAGCTTCTTTTTGCAGAAGAGGACACCCCACTCTCGTTCAAAGGGTCTCTGGGGAGCCTTTAATTCACCCTCTTTCATTCAGTCATCAATTAGCGCCCGATTCCTAATCCCATTTCAGTATATCTTTTGTCGCTGTTAATGCTGTGCTCTCTCTAAGCAAAGTTGAAACAAAGGAAAAAGGGAAAAAGTGGACAAATGTTTATATTGTCAGAATGTGTTTGAGATATCTGCGATAAAAAATGCCCCATTACGTCATCTAACGTTTCTTCGTATCAGCTGTCAACTTTGTTCTTTCACGATTACAATTAGATAACTTCCTGTCAATGTGAATAAATCAAACATGAGGATCATCATGAATTGTTTGTTCCTGATAAACAGCAACCGAAAAATGAACAATAAGGGGATTTTTCCTTTTGTAAGAATGACTGGAGGGCAAAGAAGATTACTCTATCACGCCCAAGGCATGTTTTTTTATCAGATTTTAGGGTGACGGCTTGACAGATCAAAACAGACAGCTGTATTGGTGAAGCAAAATCACTAGACAAAACACATGTTTTCCGGGAAAAAATTGCTGAGACATAAAACTACCGACTGCAAACCAAATACTTTCAAAAGGAAAAAACTACTTGGTTCTAGAAGTACGAAAGCGTTATTTCAACAAGGGTAGATAAAATAAAAACTGTTCACCGAATAAAAAAATATTAACGCGTTTTGAAAGCTACTTTATGTGAAAAAAAATATTTCGGAGAGGATGAAAAATTGTTTCAGAGGAGATGGAAAAACTTCAGAAAATTTAATTCAGAAATGTTTTTTCAGAGCAGTTGGATCAAATTTTCACCTCAAAACAGAAAACTAAAGAATAAAATCCCTATCAATTTGATGTAATTTTTTTTCGGACTAATTGAAAATCAAATTTAAAGAGATTCGGAGAAACATACATGTCTTCTGTGAAACATAGACAAAATGCACGAAATTTTAATATTCGAATGAAATAATTTCATTGATTTTTATTTGATTTGTCAATTTCATTTTTACTTGAAACCTTTTAATGTACATTGCTCCTCACTCAATCTGTTTAATACTATTAATAATTTTACTGGCAGCATTTTTAAAAAAATACTGAATACACTTGAAATAGGTTAAATCAAAATATGCCAGCTCAGAACTTTAATCTATTGAATTAATTTCAGTAGAGTAAAAGTATTTTGAAATGCAAAAGCACGGTAATAAAGTTTTTAACATTAAAGCGTTTTTCTCTTGACGTCACAGAAGTAAAAGAATACCAACATTCAATGCAACTAAAATAACCACTAATACTTCATTTTTTCCTAAAACTGATTCACAGTTTTAAAATTGTCATCAGAATACATTGACTTCTTCAATCTCCAAAAACTATATACTTTTAAGAAAAATGACGCATCAATCCAAATATTTTTTTGCCTTAGTGTTACTAGTTCCAAATCCACATCAAACTTTTTCAATTATTAAGAGAGAAAAACTTGATGCTAAGTTCAAACATTTTTTTCATAAAAAATGGAAGAATTATAATTAAAAGGTATCTGATTTTGTCAACGAACAAACAAATGGAGATATAATTAAAATATTAATCGTATTCAAAACCACCGGTTAAATGAAAAATTAATCTTGAAATGCATAGCTTTACCCCGACCCAGATCAAAATACTGAATTTAATGATCAGACGTAAAATTAATCACCAGAGGAGATACCAGGTATCCACCAAAAAATATTGTTTTCTGATTTATCAAAATCAGAAGACAAAAAATACGTATATAATATCAAAAATATTTCAATATTTCCCCAGAGAATACAATAGAAGTTCGTATGTTGAAAAAAATGAATGCATAAACTTCAAGAGTTATTTCTTGTGATTTTGCTGCAATGGTAAAAAATACTGTGATCAAAATTTAAAAACAAAAAAAAACAATTTAGGGTGTCAAAATTTGTACATTGTTTTAAAGCAATCCTTTCTTCATTTCACGGACGAAAACATAAAAATATCTCTGAAAATAAATCTGATAATAGTAGCCAGCACAAAGTTTAAGATCCACATTTTTTTACTGATAAGAAACCTTTTAATAAAATCCTTCTCATAACGCAGTTCTTATTTTGAATAAAATTTTGATAGTGAAGCTTTATCTCTATAAGGAATTGAAAATAGCGTTTAAATGCTAAACTATATCTTGAAAGAACTTAATCACCTAGAGTAATAACTATAAAAGAATAAATGGTAGAAGTTTTTACTAAAAATCAGAAGGGCTGATATGAACTGCACGGGTGGCCCAGAGATATTTGCCACTCGCTTACTTTTTTTAAAAGGCATCATATAGCTACACATCTAGATGATAATTTTCAAAAAGTATCAAATTTTGGATTATCTCAAGCGTATTACAAAAACATAATCTAAGAACTCATTGACATCGCATTTTGTGAAAACTTTAACCTGGATTGTAATATTGATGAAGCCTCTTTTTGTGACAATAGCAGAAGAAATCGATGAATTTATTCTAAAAGTATGATACATGGGTAATAGCAAATAAATTTCATCTTCTTAAAAAATTTGTATTACGTTTAACATAAATTTAACAAAAACTTATTGTTATCGAAAGAACTGAATTAGAATATATACAAAAGACTCACATTATATTTGTTCATCTCAATTCATTTTGAGTTTGTATTGTCACTTTGAAAATCCGGTTTGAACTACTTTAAAAAAAGGGAAACTTTTGAACTTTTGCATGATGTTGTTGAAAAACTAAAAAGATCCAATTTTTAATTAATAAGACAACTTAAGCTTTTCCATGTGCTATTTATGAAGAGGGGTCTAATGAGAATGAATTATATGAAAATGGAGCAATATTCTGGATTCGGATCCATTTAGAATGTTGAGCCTCAAAACAGAGTCAATTGCTTCAAAATTCATAACAATTTGGAGTCAATTTTTCTAGTTTCCTTTTTTTTCAATTGCGTCATCATTCTAGTTAAGTTCAGTATTTTAAACAGGTCGAAATTCTATTTCAAAGCAATGTCAAGTTTATCTCATTCACAATTTGCCTTTGGTTGTATTTTCAACCTTAAAGCTTTATGTTCATGCTCAATTTAAAACTGTATTTTTGCCTTTGAAAATTGAGGGATCTAATTTAACATCCCTTCTATTTGCCCACTTTTATAGATTGAAAAAAGTCGGAAAGTTCTTTACCCTTTAGTTCCTGCTTCATTCTCGTTGATTAATGAATGAAAACAGGTACTGAAAAGAAGGACTTAATTCAATTAGAAAGCCTTTGTCACCATCGTGGCATTTGAAAAGGTAGCACAAAAATGCCAATTGAACTTTAGCCTGAAAAAGAAAGCTGGATAAAGTTGAGTGGGATTTTTGTTTGTTCACTGCAACAGAAAAGCTACATTTAACAAACGTTCACGTTACCCAAACAAGGATTTGTGTGATACATTATGTATCATATTGAGGTCAATTGCTTTTTTTTGGAAAATGTGAAAGAATTCAATGTTTTGAACATCAATTCAACATCAGTGCATACCCAGGCTGCCCACCTTAGACGAAACTTTGAAAACCTACCAAGACTTATACGATGCCGTTGAAAAATTACAGAACTTTGTACGGCGATGTTTAGGGTCGTAATAAGATTTCTACGGCATTGTAGCCAAATGATGTAATTACTAATTTCTAGTCCAGCTTCCTAAGAACGGTTTAAATATAACACGTATCTGATTCAAGTCACTTTTTCATCGCTTTTTGTTACTGGGTGGTGCACCTCCCTTTTGGCCGAAGCCTCACGTATTTAGTCATCAGACCTTTAGAGGAATGAATTCCAAGTCATGAAGACCAGAGCATCGGTGCTAAGAGCATCTGGGGTCCAGCTCTTTGAGGAGTCGAGTCCCGTGAGCCTCAAGTCTCCTTAAAACCATCTTTCGGGACAAAGCAGAGCATGTGTTGTCTGGACCAAACATGTAGTGTAGTCACTCTTTATTTTTTAGCTCTGCGATCACAGTTGCAACACTACTCTGTGATGTCATCTGTGACTACCACTACATCTATCTTGTCTGGACCATACACAGTATTTCCTACTAAAAAACTTTCATTTCAGATACTAATTGTGCGCAGGGATCACAAACAGTTTTCTCTTCCACTACTAATAAGCTTTCAGTGAATACAGTTTAGCACTCATCTCAAGCTCCCTCACATCTCAACCATACTAGCCCTGCGTTCTTTGCTTACTAAGAAGGGTTTCTGGTCGATTAGAGTTCTCAAGAGACTTTAATTGGAGTCTAGCCAATTCACTACAAAACGATCAAAACGTCATCTACTAGTCTCGACATCACTTTCGTTACTTTGTTGACTTTCGAATCAGTTAACTTTGACCATCTTTCGCTTATTGGAGACATTTCCAACAGTTGAAGTCGGCGGGACATGACTACAAGAGCCACTTTTGTTCACAGGGTCACGCCAACAACCACTTTTGCTCCCTTCTGTCAAGGGCGCTATTCCAGGCTCTGCCTCAACTCCTTCAACTAAGGCTCATGCCTGCACTGATGAGTATCGGACTGACAAGGAATTCACAGAATATTTGTTTTGAGTCCGTAGGTGGCTTGCGTAGGGCACAATCCTCAGACTATCCGCTTAGCTACTGAGCCAGCGGAAGTTACCCGGGGGCACCACGTGGAGGTTACGGATCACGTCTACACCCTGGGTTACTAACCCTCCCCACAAGATTTTCGCCTCAGCATTGAGCTTCTATGTCCGCCTGGCACTGTGTATAACTTTTCACACCTCTTATAAATTACAAAACTTAGTACAGCGCCGTATAAGGCCGTATCAAATTTTGTAATTTTTTAAGGTAGTGTTTTCGACCACTTTCAAGGACATCAGAGAATCGACCAAAAATTTCAATAACTCAAATTTTATTTTGATTTTTTTGAAGAATTGATGAAAATTCAACAAAGAGTTCTCTCTGTTCAAAACATATCCCCTACCGAAACCGATGTCTATTTCAATTTGGACCAATTTGGTCCCAGGTACAGAATTTCAACAATTTTTAAGCGAAAAACTCGAACGGTCAAGAATTTTGGTAGCGTGTCGGCATGTACCACTTAATTTCGTCATCGCGGTTAAGTTTTTGTAGACTTCGGAAATTGTTACTTTTCTAGGGTATCAGCAGCTGTTGTTTTTATAATACTGTGAGAAAATCGTATTCATAGAAAAAAGGCTTGAAACTGTCAAGAGAATATTTCCTTCTTTTGTCTGGTTATTGTTAATTGTTATCTTCCTTCTAAGTGTCAGTTTTGAAGAAACAATTTATCAATTACACTCTTTATTAAAAGCATTCACATAGAGCTTCAGCTAGTTTACAATTTGGTTTTACTTTTCTATAAGCAGACAGAAAATTTGTAAAATTTAATAACTTTATTTGATTCGGTTGGTTACTGGATAACTGGTGACGCGATTCCACCACTCAGTAACAAAAGTTTTCAATTGACTACAGCTTAAATCAATTAAGAAGTGTCTGGCATTTAGAAAAGAAAAGTTCAGGAGCTTGATTGCAATCTATTACACATTACTCTTCAACAAATTGACCAACAAAACTAAGATATATGCGAGGTCTAATCTGATCTCAAAGTAGCATTTGTCCGCCAAATGATGCTCATGCGCTCTCTACTATCTTTCAAAACATTTTCCATGGTTCAAATGATAACATATTTGCAGGGTACAATTATCAAAAAATAGGAGCTCAGAGCAATATCGAAAAATCTCGGAAACATCATCGAAGTCTGGGTCAACATCATCAGAGTGAAATTTTATAGGATGGCGGTACATTTTATTGAACAACCAAACAAATATGTTTGTGATTCCAAAATATTCACGATTTATACTTCGGTGAACACGATTTGGGTAAGACAAAAAATATTAGGCAGGAAAACATCCTGAAAATCCACACACACCCAGACACACAAACACAGACACACACAGACACACGGAAAAAACACAACACACACAGATACATAAACAAAGATAAACACATACACATCCACTGACACAAACACACAG
>NW_027451092.1:0-15892 GCF_964194025.1 Convolutriloba macropyga
TGTTTTTTAATTGTAATATATTATTTATATAAATTTAAAAATTGTTTTTTATACAAATATAATATTTGTAAAAATATAAAAGAAAAAGACCTTAAGGATTCTACAAGCAAAAATTACCCAATCAGAATTCAGTTTCTAAAATAAAGACTTTTTGTTTAAATTTCATTTTTCAAAGCAATTCCAAAGTCATTCTGCTCATTTTAGACTTTCCTGCTAGATGATTTAGATAAGTTAAATTTTTTGATTTCAAAGCAAAGCTTCTTTATCGAAATCGCATAATCGCTGCTTTTCCACACTTTCGGACCATTCACAAAGAATTCCGGAAACTATGTTGTTGTGTATTTCTTGAACAGTCCGCTGCTTCTTTATCTATGATCTGTCACAAGTATCTCCGGCAAATTGTCCACTCTCTGTCAAAAGTTCCCGTAGATATTTGTTACAACAATAAAAAAAACTGCGTGGGAAGTGTATTTTTTTTGCAGAAAAGGTTTTTATTTTGCAGAGCTGATGAATGTCTCTTATGAATTACAAACCAATTTTTTTTGGATCGAACTACAATTCAAGCTTTTCACTTATTCCCCCCCCCCTTTGCTCCTCTTTAAAGTTTACACTTATTTAAAGTTTCTTCTGATCAGTTTATGGATTCAAAAAAGATCATTAGAGTGATTCCAATCAGTGAGAGGGAGAGAATCACAATCTACAACAGCAACGAGACTACTGTTGTCACCATTGTTAGGGAGAACAGATTTGTAGACACGGACCCCTGGGTTGCGGAATATCTCTAATGGTCATTCAACTCAAATAAGCTGCGTGTCATTCAACTCAAATACGTGCAGCGGGTAAAAAGTGCAAAAGACGTTGAAACCATTGTTCGACGGCAGCTGTGCTGGTTCGACTACAGCAGAAAACCTATAGCATCGGACCCTATTTCTAACACAATGGTTAGCAGTAAATAAGAACGATCCTGGGAAGTAGATTGTATTGCACGACAAAATTCTGTTCCCTCTCCCGTTCCCTCTGTAGATCATTGCAGCTGAGTGAGACTATGAACATGCCCGAATACCAATTTTTTTTGGTGGGGAGGATAGGGAATTTGGGAAATTGCGAGAGATGGAGTTGGAGGAGAGCATTTTCCCTCCAGAGTCCGAAAATCAGCTGGAATTAATTATCCCTAGTAGCAACGAAGACTCCTACTCAAGCCAGGACAAAATTCTGAGAGCCCCCAAAAAACGCCCTTTATGAACAAAATCGCTCAAAGCAAGGACAATAAAGGCCTCGGTGGGGCGTTGTACTTCGGAGAAAAACTCAAGTACT
This sequence comes from Convolutriloba macropyga, assembly GCF_964194025.1. NCBI lineage: Eukaryota > Metazoa > Xenacoelomorpha > Acoela > Convolutidae > Convolutriloba > Convolutriloba macropyga. The sequence goes on from NW_027451092.1 coordinate 1,315, forward strand.
CCAATCAAAGTACCTAATACGGTACAAGGGTTGTTAAATTTCCTAAAACTAAGTCCTAATCCTTTTTCAAAGGACGACTCTCCAAAGGGGCGGAAGGGAAAGTCTAGGAATCGAATATGAGGATAGATAAACTTGGTTGTGTACTGTGTATTTGAGTACAAACTGTTTGACTTTTTGGATAAATTTTGCTTTCTTCGTTTGGAGATTTGTATACATCTTTCTTTTGTTGATAAGTTATTTCTATTGTGTTGATGTTTGAGAGATTCCCTCAAGTCTGTTTAGAATTTATTTCTTGATCTGTTCATCCACGTCATTATGCGTTTTTTAACTTTCTTTATTTTCATTTATCTCTACTATCAAAGTTTTTAACGATTGTAGCAAGTAAAACAAGGTTGATATGAAGTAGTTTGAACAACAAATAGAGAAGGCTCTCTTATTCACAAAAATGAGTTAGGCTGATATTAATTCGATTGAAAAGTAGCGCTGCAACTCAGTATAATAAACCAGGTTTCAATTGATCACGTTAAACAGACGTTTGAATTTTTCTTATAGCGCAATACAGACACAGGAAGAGGAACTTTAGTAATTTGAGTTATTTTTTATCATAAGTTTTACTTAGTTTTTTGGACAACCAGTTTCGACCACAATGATTGAGCAATTCGTTTTTGTTTTTGTTGAGCTTCATGCCAAAATTAGTGTCCACAAAAGTGTGAACTTGTTTAGGTATCGCTGAAAAATGTACAGTACAAGCAGAATTTAATTTCCAAACCGCATTTATCATTTGATAGTACTTGTTAAGATTCAAAAAAATTGATTTGAGTCTTAATTATTTCGTTTGTATAACAGCTGTTACGTAGCACGTCAACAGGATTTTTCAACGATTTATAAAAACTTTGCTAGCAAATTTCTTCCTTATTCAGAGAAGTTAAAATTGAAAAAAGTTTCTTGTAATTTGCTCTTTTCTCATCACAATTAGTTGTGTGACAAATTAAACCACGTGACACGGAATAAGCTTGCGCTTCAATGAAATTTAATTTGTAAGACCTGGCAATTATCCTGCAGTTTCATATAAAAATAGGAGAGAACTCACATGTGTATCCGGAATCAGCTACAACTATAATAGCTTTTCAGTAATGTAATTTCCTCAACATTTACGGAAATGCTATTGTACATTTGATTACCTGTTTTTCAGAGAGCATGGCCCGAACGAAAGACGAGAAAAGACTTTGACTAGCTGGTTTCGAAATCCAACGGGAGCAAGCATCGGAAAAACCACGCAAAAAATGTACGATGTGCTTCAGGTCTTTCCTACTGATGAAAAATTTCACATTGCATCTGTACATGCAAAACCATTAGTTGTTAGAAAAAATTCGCATGTAATACTTGCATCTTATCGTTTGAAACGTACTATCAACTTCTCCATCACAAAAGACGCAATCATGAACAGAGGCTTGATTTTTCGAACATGGGCTTCAACCTACGTCATTTTGAAGACATTCCCGAGAATTTTGGAGCAACTGGAGACGGTTAAAAACTTTTGCGAGTTTCAGTGCTTGAATTGTCCAAGAAGAAACATCAAAGTTTCAGACAATTGGAATTCAATTATGAAACGTTGCATCGGAAGTTTGAATGTGTGTAGAAAGAACTTCCTCAGCGGAAACTAATTTAGCTTTTAGCATTGTACTCCGAAAAATTGAGAACACTAATCAATTTGGCTACTATTACGCTGCGGATAACAATCCCTTAATTTTGAATCCGATTGTTCTCTTTGATTACTCAGATCTCATTTTTATCAGATCAAAGCTAAGCGGACAAGAGCTTATATCGGGTCTTGTTGCTCATCGCCCAGACACAAAATGGAATTTTTATTGTGTAACGAACGTCATTTTTGTACTTCTTCTTAAGGCTGTTCATTTTGGCTGCATTCATCAAACAATTCCAACAACTTTACTGAGGAATCTTTTGGTTAAATGTATTGTATCCGACTGCAAAATGAAACCTTACCAAGACAAATTGTGCATGTTTCGTGCATTGGCCTATAAAATAAATGGAAGCGTTGATCTAAAGCAGAACATAGAAATAATGACTCAGATGTTTTTCTCTGCAACAAGGAAAGAAGCCTGCTTTCCAGGAGTACACGAAGATGATATTCCTATTCTTGAAGAGTTGACTGAAGTTCAATTTGAAATAAATGCTGTCCTTGCTCCTCAATCCTGCTTCAAGCGAGCACAGACATCATCTTTGTTAAGATATGATATTCATATCTGTCGGAGAGTGGGCACCAATAAGCTCCTCGAAAAGTTCCGCTGCTACATTTTTTCTCATTTTTTCGATAGATCAAACAGTTTGTTGGTCCATCTGAAGATTTGTTCCGTAAACACACAAAATAAGTATCCTTCAGAAGCTTATCAGCTGTCAAAGACTGTTTTCAATCACCTGGAAGACGTTAATATTGTGGTTCCAGCAGAACTGAGATTAGTTTCTCACCTCATTGTGTTCAATTTTGAGTCAAAAACAGTTACTGAAATGACACTCAACAACACCGAATTGACTTCTTGAAATTGGAAACATGTTGACATCTGTGTGTCATTATCTGCTAACCTTTTTTGAAGAGACAATTCTCCTTTGCAACTTAGATCCGAGCCAGTTAATTTGAGATTTTGTGTCTAACCTTTAGCTGATATCGCAGAAAAGCTGATATCGAAGATCCGAAACAGTTAATTTGAGATTTTGTGTCTAACTTTTAGCTGATATCACTGAAAATTTTTTTGATGGAAAAAAACGGATTTGTGTTGTTTCTTCCACTGAACTCATTTTTCAGATTCATAGCAATATCAATCATTCGAACTGGCTTGTTTGAAAATATTTTTCTTGTATAAACTGGTTTTGTCGAGTGGGAATAATAAACGTTTTGGAAGTTTTTCATTATAGTAAAATTTTGCAGGTTCTCGCAGCAATAGGCTTTTAAACCTTCTCATCCAATTAACTGAGATCGCTACCTGTCTAGTAAAAATGCAAGCTTCCGAAATCAAGGCCTCAGAGTTCAGCCCACTAGTATCGATCAGATACAACGCAGGAGTTGAACGGATCAACTTAAGTCTGAGGTTGACATCTGGGAGAAGTAAGGTTTCAAAAGCGAAAAGACCTATTGCCAACGGCCATAGAAAATAAATTCATCTTTAGTTTTCTGAAAAACGGTATCTGTAAGTGCTATTTTTGTAAAATCATTTGGTTCAAATTCGTAACGATATTTTAGGCATTGAGATAGGCTTTCCTTCGTTCCCTTTGTACTTGAAAATTCTGCAAGACAAAAGCTTGGTGTGCCTAAAGAGAATTGGCACAGTGGACTTGTTCATTGATTAGGTACACTCCACAATCAGGGAAAAGTGTATGAAGAGCATTGTTTACCAATAATATTTCTTCGGTATTATATAAACATTATAAACCTTTTATAAACCTTTTATAAACATTATAAACCTTTTATATAAACCTTTTATAACCCTAACTGTGACAAACAATCAAGGAGATCGGAAGTCGGTAAAATTCTTACCATCAGTCTCCAACTGGCATTAAATTGTGGATACACTTAGTGAGGTTGTTGGAAACATTTGTTGTTCATTGGACCAAATAATGGGATTCAAACTTGAAACTTTCACAAAAAAATCGAGCGTAGAGTGAGACAAGGAATTCATTTGGATCTTAGCCGACTGTTTTTAATAACGATAAATGAGAAAATGATCAAGATTTGCTGAAACTGTAAGGTCAGCTGAAATTGACCAATAGGGAACGAGGTGTCCAGCTGCGTTTCCTAATTGTACCTGGATACTGTGGAAAATCGATTTGATTACTTTATGGAATCTTGTTTTTCGAAATTGCGATAACTCAGAACCTGAGATCTCTTGAAAATCTCATTATAATCGAATTCTCGGTGTTTGAATGGGAAGGAGCGTAGAAAAGGAGGACTGGTCTCATTGCCGGCTGGGTTCAGCTAAATCTAAAAAGAGTAAAACTGTATGTGTTCCAGTAATAGCAAAAGGGAGATCTGCCGTTGAACAGTACTTGGTATTGTACGATCCCTTCGTATAAGGAATAATAGGTTTGTCAGCTTCAACGCCCAAGTTAGCAGTCAAAATTTTGCTGAAGGATACATATTGAGATTCAAAAAAGTTAGCCTTTGACTTTTTTGTCGACGTTGATAGAAAATTGAGGATCCAAGTTTTTAGGATGTTGAGCTTTTATTGGTATATCTTCAAGATTCACCCCTAGCAAAATCACCCCTAGAGTTAAAAACTGCTGGTTGAATGAGGAAGACATGCTTGAATTTCACATGATAGTGAAATTTCATTAATCCTCTTTCAATGTTGTAACATATACTGGGATACGATACTTCGACTAAAGCGGGTTCCCAATTCAGCTCAAAATTTGTCCGGAAGAAAATTAGTGAACGAAGTCATTGTATTTTGAGGATAAACTTGAGACCAACCGCTGGAAACCAATTTTTTCTGTGTGACGTTTGTTTGAGAAAATGTTTAGTCAAGGTCCTTCAAAGCCAAACTCTTGCCAATTTTTATTTTTGCCAAACGATACTTTGTCTATTGTTTTTCCTGTTTTTTATGCCACCATCAACTTGTTTTTGTATTTTTGATTTTGCAGTCTTCTTATTGCTTTTTTAATTGCAGTGTGTCTAGATAAAAGACCATCAATTTTGCGAATTGCTGAATGGAATACATATTGTCCAATGTTTTTTAAGCAGGTAAAACGAACCTCTTGAGAATGGAAAGAGTTGTTCTAGCCGCTGTTCTAGCCAACGCTCCAAAACCACACCCTCGCTGTCTAATTTTCTCTTTTCCATTATATTTTGTATATTTCTCATCTTCTTCCGTTAAATATGTTTCGTAAATTACAGTTTACCTCGCAAAATCTCTTTTCAACAAAATTTTTCCTTGAACTAAATGAAATAGATCCAATTACACATACAATTAATTAAGTAAAAAACTTACAAATCCTTAGAAGAAAATTTTGATAACCGTTTGCATCTTTTTTACGGATAAATTCTAAACATTTAAAGATTTTTGTGTTCAAAACTTACAAAAAATCAGCAAAAAATTTAATATTTAAATGTTTCGAGGACATTTGAGAAAATAACAAATGAGCAGAACAAAAAACATATAAACCACAACAATTCTGAATCTCGGAGTTTCTCCTGTACTAATGCACTGAAGTTTGATTTTGTTTTGATGCCATATTTTTCAAAAACTTCCCCATAGACACACCGTAGAACAACCTTCCATTTTTATTGGCTAGCAAAATCCAGTGGGAGCCAGGCTGAGTAGAAGAATCTGTGTTGATTATACAAAACGTGTTTGTAGATAAGTTTGTTGGTCGAAGATCAGCAGGAAATGAGCCGAGATATTTGAATTTTAGGTGTGGGAACAAGTTGACAACATGTAAGAGCTGTTGGTTATTCATTTTTAGTATCTGATCCCTCCTTATCAATTGCAATGGAACCCATACGTTCACGACCAACATATAACTCTACAGTATTGGTCAAATGGTAAAAAATCTCTGCTCCAACTACATCGGGAAAATGCGTTTCGACATTGGCCTCCTGTGTTGAAGTAAGATTGAAAAAAATACTTGTTTTGAATGTTAGGACAGCTATCATCAAACTTGAGTGCTTTCATCATTTCAGCATAAGCTCTCACTTGATTTTTTGTTTTCAAATGACTATGGTTTGATGCCCAAGCTCAATTTTAACTTGTGGAAGACCAAATTTACGAAAATGGAACGGATTTGTGTTGTTTGTTGCACTGAACTCATTTCTCAGATTCATAGCAGTATCAACCATTCAAACTGGCTCGTTTGAAATTATTTTTTCTTGTATAAACTGGTTTTGTTGAGTGGGAATGATGAACGTTTTGGAAGTTCTTCATTATAGTAAAATATGGCAGGTTCTCGCAGCAGTCCGCTTTTAAAGATTCTCATCGAATTATCTGAGATCGCTACCTGTCTAGTAAAAAGAAAAGTTTCCAAAAATAAGGCATGAGAGTCAGCCCGCTAGTATCGATCATACAGAACGCAGGAGTTGATCGGATCAACTTCAGTCTGTGGTTGACATCTGGGAGAAGTAAAGTTTCAAAAGCGAAAAGACCTATTGCCAACGGCCATAGAAAGTAAATTCATCTTTATCTTTCTAAAAAACAGTATCTGTATTAGCTATTTTTGTAAAAATCATTTAGTTAAAATTCTTAAAGATATTCTTGGCAATGAGACAGGCTTTCCTTTGTTCCCTTTGTCCCTAAGAATTCTGCAAAGACAAAAGCTTGGTGAGCCTAAAGAGAATTGGCTCTGTGGATTGTTCATTTATTAGATACATTTAATTAGGGAAAAGTGTATGAAGAGAATTGTTTACCAATAATGTTTCTTCGGTATTTTCTAAACGTGTTCATTCACCATTGATAACCCTAACTCTGATGAATAATCGAGTAAATCGCAAGTCAATGAAAATTTTACGATCAGTTTCCAACTGGCATTCAATTGTGGAATCATTTAGTGAGGTTGTTGGAAATATTTGTTGTTCACTGGACCAAATAATGGGGTTCAAAGTTAAAACTTTCCCAAAAAGTTCGAGCATAGAGTGAGACAAGTAATTCATTTGGATCTTAGCCGACTGTTTTCTATAACGTTAAATAGGGAAATGATCAAGATTTTTCTGGAAAAGTAAGTTTAGCTGAAATTGACCAATAGGGAGCAAGGTGTCCAGCTGCGTTTCTTAATTGTACTTGGATACTGGGGAAAATCGATTTGATTACTTTATGGAATTTTGTTTTTCAAAATTGCGATAACTCAGAGCCTGAGATCTCTTGAAAATCTCATTATAATCGAACTCTCGGTGTTTGAATGTGAAGGAGCGTAGAAGAGGAGGACTAGTCTCATTGCCGGCTGGGTTCAGCTATATCTAAGTAAAGTAAAACTGTATGTGTTCCAGTAATATCAAAAGGCAGATCTGCCGTTGAACAGTACTTGGTATTGTACGATCCTTTCGTATAAGGAATAACAGGTTTGTCAGCTTCAACGCCCAAGTTAGCAGTCAAACTTTTGCCGAATTATACATTTTGAGATTAAAAAAATTAGGCTTTGAATTTTTAGTAGACGTTGATAAAAAATTGAGGATCTAAGTTTTTAGGATGTTGTGTTTTTATTGGTATATCTTCAAGACTCTTAGCAAAATCGCCCCTAGAGTTTAAAATTGCTGGTTGAATGGGGAAGACATGCTTGAATTTCACATGATAGTGAAATGTCATCAATCCTCTTTCGATGTTGTAACATATACCGGGATACGATACTTCGAATAAAGCGAGTTCCCAATTCAGTTCAATTTTGTCCGGAAGAAAATTAGTGGACGAAGTCATTGTATTTTGAGGATAAACTTGAGACCAACCGCTGGAAACCAATTCCAGATAAAACGAAGTCATGATGTTTGACTGTTCTGTGTGACGTTTTTTTGAGAAAGTATTTAGAACTGAACTCATTTTTCAGATTCATAGCAGTATCAACCATTCGAACTGGCTCGTTTGAAATTATTTTTTCTTGTATAAACTGGTTTTGTCGAGTGGGAATGATGAACGTTTTGGAAGTTCTTCATTATAGTAAAATATGGCAGGTTCTCGCAGCAGTCCGCTTTTAAAGATTCTCATCGAATTATCTGAGATCGCTACCTGTCTAGTAAAAAGAAAAGTTTCCAAAAATAAGGCCTGAGAGTCAGCCCGCTAGTATCGATCATACAGAACGCAGGAGTTGATCGGATCAACTTCAGTCTGTGGTTGACATCTGGGAGAAGTAAAGTTTCAAAAGCAAAAAGACCTATTGCCAACGGCCATAGAAAGTAAATTCATCTTTATCTTTCTGAAAAACAGTATCTGTATTAGCTATTTTTGTAAAAATCATTTGGCTCAAATTCTTAAAGATATTCTTGGCAATGAGACAGGCTTTCCTTTGTTCCCTTTGTCCCTAAAAATTCTGCAAAGACAAAAGCTTGGTGAGCCTAAAGAGAATTGGCTCTGTGGATTGTTCATTTATTAGATACATTTAATTAGGGAAAAGTGTATGAAGAGAATTGTTTACCAATAATGTTTCTTCGGTATTATCTAAACGTGTTCATTCGCCATTGATAACCCTAACTCTGATGAATAATCGAGTAAATCGCAAGTCAATGAAAATTTTACGATCAGTTTCCAACTGGCAGCCAATTGTGGAATCATTTAGTGAGGTTGTTTGAAATATTTGTTGTTCACTGGACCAAATAATGGGGTTCAAAGTTGGAACTTTCCCAAAAGGTTCGAGCAAAGAGTGAGACAAGTAATTCATTTGGATCTTAGCCGACTGTTTTCTATAACGTTAAATAGGGAAATGATCAAGATTTTTCTGGAAAAGTAAGTTTAGCTGAAATTGACCAATAGGGAGCAAGGTGTCCAGCTGCGTTTCTTAATTGTACTTGGATACTGGGGAAAATCGATTTGATTACTTTATAAAATCTTGTTTTGCAAAATTTCGATAACTCAGAGCCTGAGATCTCTTGAAAATCTCATTATAATCGAACTCTCGGTGTTTGAATGGGAAGGAGCGTAGAAAAGGAGGACTGGTCTCATTGCCGGCTGGGTTCAGCTAAATCTAAAAAGAGTAAAACTGTATGTGTTCCAGTAATAGCAAAAGGGAGATCTGCCGTTGAACAGTACTTGGTATTGTACGATCCCTTCGTATAAGGAATAACAGGTTTGTCAGCTTCAACGCCCAAGTTAGCAGTCAAACTTTTGCTGAATTATACATTTTGAGATTCAAAAAATTAGCCTTTGACTTTTTAGTCGACGTTGATAAAAAATTGAGGATCTAAGTTTTTAGGATGTTGTGTTTTTATTGGTATATCTTCAAGACTCTTAGCAAAATCGCCCCTAGAGTTAAAAATTGCTGGTTGAATGGGGAAGACATGCTTGAATTTCACATGATAGTGAAATGTCATCAATCCTCTTTCGATGTTGTAACATATACCGGGATACGATACTTCGAATAAAGCGAGTTCCCAATTCAGTTCAATTTTGTCCGGAAGAAAATTAGTGGACGAAGTCATTGTATTTTGAGTATAAACTTGAGACCAACCGCTGGAAACCAATTCCAGATAAAACGAAGTCATGATGTTTGACTGTTCTGTGTGACGTTTTTTTGAGAAAGTGTTTAGTCAAGGTCCTTCAGAAAGTTTTTCCGATTTTTTTGCCAAACGATTCTTTGTCTAGTGTTTTTCCTCTTTTATTTGCCACCATCAACTTGTTTTTGTATTTTTGATTTTGCAGTCTTCTAACTGTTTTTTTAATTGCAATCTGTCCAGATAAAACACCACCAATTTCTGGAATTGCTGAATCCATTACATCTCGTCCAATGATTTTTAAGCAGGTAAAACGAACCTCTTGAGTATGGGAAGAGCTGCTCTAGCCGCTGTTCTAGCCAACGCTCCAGAACCACGCCCTCACTGACGAGCAATTCCTTTCAAATATGGTAAATTGTAACCATCCTTTTTCTAGCGCGACTAAATGAAAACCGAAAATTTAACTTTTACAATTCTTGTTCGAAAGAGTTTCAATTAAAGTTTTCACCTTTCTGAAATATGTCGGGAAGGATGCGAACGTATTTATTTTTTAAATTAGAAAAGTTTCATGTTTATAGTGAGGGTTATATCCTTTTTGAAATTTTTGTTCTACTAATGCCAAACTAACCTTTCCACCTACTTGAAAATTAGGCTTCTTGTTTGTCGTATTTTTGTCCGCTTGTATATGAGAGTAAAATTCGCTACACCTTTAGGTGCCAAGCCAATCCTTCGATTGATCCTAGAGCTAATGACGTCAACAAACAATTGCAAGTCTTTGATGTAGGATAACGTGTCGTTCTCTTCGAGGTAGCGACAAATTAGGTTTTTCAGTGTTTGTATAGCTCTCCTGTCAACAGCCACTTTCGTTTCACTGTAAGTCTGATAATATATGTTTCTCACGTCTTCGCAAAAATTGGCTTCATCTCCAAAAATTCTTTTTCTTGGTCTAACCATAATTTTTTTTGGCAAAATGAGCTCGTTCCTCTTTGAATACGTTTTGATAAAAGCCGCATTCAGTGTCTCTGCTCCTTTTCTCCATAATCGTTTTACTCCCAAGTATCGAGAAAACATCTACAGTAACGGGTAAAACGTTGGTACCTCGGTTTCATTGTGATAGTTTATCCACTTGTGCAAGATCTAAGCACCAAATCTCATCAATATAGCGAGCATGTGCATTTAGCCGGAGAAATTTTCATCTGATTCCTTTGTATTTGGCCTAAATGTCTCTTGATTGTCAGAATTCTGTCGCTTTCTGGCGACTGAGTCCTTTTTCTTTTGATTAGATTGTTGATAGAACCGAAAGCTGCTGGTCCTTTCTCGTCCTTGCTCGCAAACTGATTCTATCTGGAACTGTACTTGAACCAGTCTGAGCCATATTTCGTCCTCAAAATGTTGTTTTCAACCAGATGTGGTATCAGATTTTGAGATTCTCAAATTTGGATGTGATCTCAAATTTGGATCAACTAGAGTTCCTGTGTCAACGATGTCAACAATAATTGTATATGATAGTAAAATTTTCAACCGTTTGTTTTCGTATATTTTTCTCAAAGTTTTCAATGTCTCAGGACTTTTCTTATAGTGGGATTCCAGATCTGTCTTAAGTTTTTTATGTAGACGGTCCTGTTCTTCGGTGGTATTTTCTTTTTTCGCTTTTTTAATAACTCGAAAAACTGGTTCCTCTTTTTTGTAGAGCTTATACATAGGATCAGATGTTTTCTGTTCCTGTTCTCCCACTGTTTTTTGGAACACGAACAAACTTGTTGACCTCACTCATTGAAGAAAGTTGACATGTTACTCATAAAAGGTTAATATATGTAACTTATAATTTTTAATTCTGCTTCAGAAGAATTTAAAGTTGTTGTTTTTCCTGTGAGGTTTCTCAGTTGTTTTTCGAAGCGAACAAACTGATTTTTTCTTACTCCTGTTAAGTTTCCTTTAGTCACGTTGATAATACTCTCACAAAGAAATCTGATGAAGATTTTAGGAAAATGTGGAGGAAAGCTCGTTGATATTTTTTGTTGATATTCCAAAAGCGCTTCAGAGGAAAATATTTCTGTACGTTTATCATTAATATCACTAGTACGAGCACGACTGTTCGGCACAAAAAATTCTGAAGGAAAGAAAGTTGCATTCGAACAATTTCTCAACAAATCAGGTGTAGATGGTTTCAAACAAATCATAAAATGACCATATGGTTCTTGTGTAGCGTCATCATACCATTGTTTTAGATGTTTTCCAAGACCCAGTTGTCTTCCTTATTTTCAGCAGTCGTTGTTCTCTTTACTTCTTTCATTGTAATTTGTCCAGTTTCTGTAGAATAACACGAAAAGGGGACTGCCTTGCCAACTTTTTTGTTGCCAAACTCGGGGTAAAGTGCCCTCTCTTCTTCTATACTTGCAATTATGCTCTTTGTCAATTATCCATTTTCCCACTCGTCAGATCCCGATCAGGTTTCTGCTGCTGTAAATATTCAAACTTGTCAGGCAAACACAGGTTTCTAAGCTGCCTCTCCTCCTGAAAAAACCCCGGTTGATTTTTATATCTTGGTCTATAAGGCAACTCATAATCACAGAATTGCGCACGTACTGGTCCACTTGGTTCCATGTTGTCTGAGACGGGTAAAGCTGTTTTTTCGTTGCGGTTTTTGTAGAAGTCTAAAGTTGTCTGTTTGTACGGTACAGAGACTTCAGGCTAATTCTTGATTGCAATAATGAAGACCAGAAGCTGCCTCGGAATTGAGAATGAAGGATCAGATGCCCAGCAGTCTTCCTGATTAAAAACGGGGTAGAGGAAGTGGGCCTTGAGATTTTCGTTCAACTTCACAGACTTGATATTCATTATTACAGCCTCTTTTTTATGTTGAAGACGGTTGAACTCTAAAATGAACTCTAAAAAGTTAAAGATATTGCAAAACATTTCTTTCTGATGAATTAATATGCTAATTGCGAATGAGTACAATAATTATAATAGCCGTTCATTCGTTTCTTTTTCTGGTCTGTTTTCATATTTCATAACTGAAATGAACTAACTGACGAAGGAATAAGAATAGCTGGTTTTGCCTTATGGCTTTGTTTGCGGAAGGGCAAAGCGTAAGGTCTGTAAGGCCTGTTTTGCTCTTAGGTAAGACAGAATTTCGATCCATCTGTGACGTAAAAGTGTTAAGAGAGTAAAAAATGAGTTTCTAAAGCAAAAATGAGAAAATTTGGATAATTAAGGGTGACTGAATTTTTGTGAGCGGAAATAAACAAATGACTTAAATGTAATTAAGAATGGGCTTTATATGTCGACTCAATGAAATTGGATTGAAAACAAGAACATTTGCGAAAAACAAACTTCGTAACCAATGAGATCATTGAAAGAATTTGTAACCAATGAGAATTGAGTTTGCATCTTGATGTAATAGTTACGTTTTTTCTTTATTTAGAAACATCACGTGACGTGAAAAATAATGTCACGTGAGAGAAATTTTAGCAGAGAACACAGGCAACTGTTCAGACTTATATTGAAGAGCACCTGTAGTTCGCGAAAGAAAATTTTATGTATTGATTGGTTCTGATCATTGTCATTTTCTTGGATAGGAGGAAGACTAAGGCCTTTCGAATTTGGGTAGATCGAAAGATGATCGAAGGTTTCTGATTTTGTAAAAAATGTATCAGCATGCTTGGAGAACATGTCTTCTACACACCATACACCGTAGTGATTTATGTCACGAGAACATGGGAACAAAATAACTTTGCTGTCTTTCATTGGGTGATATCCTTGCTCTTTTTGAATTCTCTCATTGGCTTGAAAATAAGTCGGGAGAGAAAGTAGTGAATTGTTGATTTTTTCGGATATGTGGAGATTACGGTGTCTAGCAGCCTCTAAAGTTCTCCACAAATCTTTTGGAACTGTTAAGCTAGTAGACCGTGTTTTTATTTCTACTCTTTTTGCAATCCACCTCAAGGAAAATTCTATGTTGCTATCCGTTACTGTTGCTTTAAGTTTCGTTTATTCCTTGTTGGGATTGAAATACAAATCAGAAAGAAGTGTCGAAAGAAAAGATGTTGAAGGAAATAAATGAAGAATAGGAATATTTGGCACTTTTTCAGACCACATATGTTCAACCAAGACAACACAAAAAATGAATTGAGAACATGTATCAGTGCCAAATCATTCTAAGGTCAAAAAAGTTATATGATTGGTTGAAAAAAACTAAATTTGTGCTTTTTGAAAAATTAAAACGACGTGTTTTCCTAATACAATCTAAGTACATAATTAATTTGCTTAAAAAAGTTCAAAAACTATAAAACGGAAAAATAGAAAAACAAAAAAAAACAAAAAAAAATATATTTTTTGTTGAAAAGCTTGTGTACAAAACGGCAAAATTTTTGAATCAAGCTTTTTCAAAATAAAAAGATCTTTTATCGAAAAACAACATTAACTGAACAAAAAAAATTGCTTTAAAAAAATTCTAAAAAATAAAAAGTGGAAAAATTGAAAACTAGAAATATCAAAATAAACTTTTTTTGTTAAAAACCTCATGTAGAAAAAAACTCCGTTTTTGGATCAATTTTTTTTGAAAATTAAAATGATCTTTTTTTGAAAAAAAATTATTTAAACAACAAATTTTGCTTTAAAAAAACTTAAAAAACTAAAAAAAGGAAAATTTTGAAAAATAGATTTAGAATTGTACCTTTTTTGTTGAAAACATTATGTAAAAAACACCATTTTTGAATCAAATATTATTGAATTAAATTGATCTTTTTTCGAAAGAAAAACTTATTTAATAAAAAAATTTGCTTTGAAGAAACTTAAAAAATTAAAAGGTGGAAAATCAAAAAAAGAAAGTATCAAAATTGCATTTTTTCATAAAAAACTTTATGTAAAAAAACGACTTTTGTCAATCGAAAATTGTTTAGGTAAATTAACATTTTTATCAAAAAATGTTGTTTTAATTAAACAAAAGTTTAAAAAAATGAATATTTTTTTCTCGAAAACCAATAGATGAAAAAAAGAGAAAATATCAAAATATGCGGTTTTATTCAAAAACCTTATGTAAGAAACGAGGTTTTCAATCCAAAATTATTTTAAGTAAAACGACATTTTTATCAAATAAAAATTAGTTATACAAAAAAGTACAATAAATTGAAAAAATCTTTTTCTCGAAAACTGACAAGTGAAAAAAGAAATAAAAATATCAAAATATGCACCTGCTTGATATATCCGATAAAAAATTATTTCCCTGAAAAAAAGATAAGTGCAAAAGATTAGCTAGAAATGCATTAGAGCAGAAAATCAATTATCACAACTGGATGCATTCCACCTGGAGTAATTAAACTAATTACTCCTGGTGTAATTAGGATAAGTTGACAGGTCTATTGTTCTCACTCTCTTTTTCAGGTGCTTTCTTGGAAATTGGGTTTAATTGGATGAAAATAGCCTATATGTAATTTTTATACA